>NW_007252911.1:485584-549436 GCF_000164805.1 Carlito syrichta | reverse complement strand
CCCCCCAATGGTAGCAATTGCAATCTGAACTCTCAACATTGTAGCCAAGAAAGGAATGAATATAACAGTAGAAAAAGCGAGATTTAAGACCGAACTTCCTGGTTAAAGGAGTCTGGAGCCTCAAGAAATACGTGTAAGAAAGATTCAGAAGAATTGCTAGGTAAGATAACTTATTCCTGTTCCTCAAATAACATTCTAGCAGTTTAATTGTTAAATATTTTTATCCAGGTGGAAGAATTCATGAGGGCAGAAATCCTGTCTCCCTTGTGCTTGGCTGCAATCCTAGCACACAGCAAAGTGCTTAGCCACAGGAGGAGTAGGTGCTTAGCAAATGTTTGTTGAATGAATAAATGAATGTGGTAGAGAGAACTGAGCAAAAGTAAGGGTATAATGTATTAGTGAGCATTTTGCCCATTAATGAAAGTATAAGTACTGATTTCTTACCTGATTTTTTTTCTTTCTGCAGACATACAAAACAAAGTGCATCACAGATACCCTCTGGTTTTTATGCCAGGGAAAAAGAAAAGCTTTGTTTTGGATGTAGGCTGCTACATGTTTTGATTCTAATAGCAATATGGCAGGTCAACTTTGTAGCATAATCTGGTGCCTGTTTTTGATAGATATCGTGGAAATAGATACTTATTTTCAAGATGCTCAAACAGATGATTAGGCGAAAGCTCTAGCAAACCTTGAAACAACAAGAAGGAAAGGTTTCCCCACTCCCACCTCCCATTTCTGTAACATCCTGCAGAGTCTTCTGCAACCCCACACCCTCCTCCTTGTTTCATCCTTTTCCTGGGTCTAATCTTTGTCTGGGGAATACAGCATGTGACTGTCAGTCTAGCAAGGATACAGTTCTTGAGAAATCCACCCCCCACACACTGTGCTCCCCAGCTCCTCTCCCGGGAATGGCGTGATTCAATCAGCATTAGGCAGAGCGGCCAGGGAAACAAGAGCTTGGCACAGAAATCTTAGTGCCCTCCTGCTGGAAGGGCCCTCCAGAGAGTTGTCTCATGCCCACCCTCCTTCAACTGGCTGGACAGTAGAAGGATGTGTAGGAAAACAAATTCCTGGCCGAATGAATAGAGGATTAAATGAATGAGAGATGAGTTCACTCCTCCAGAAGTCTCCGCCATCCCACTTGAATAGAAAGGCTAACTTTGAAGCCACTCTGTTCTCCATGGCACGGTTTTGTATATGCTCAGCTTTGGAATATGGTTGCCATCTGCTGCCAGTGCACAGGACTAAGGAAGTATTGGGGTGGGTAGGAGGACGCCGGGAGGGAAGAAAAGAGACACTTAAAACGAGCTAATGATCTCCTTTGTGTTGGAGTCTAGGTTTCAGAACATCAGTCCTGTACTTCAAGAACAAAACACTAGTGTGTCTTAGACCACACCAGGCGCCGGCACATCAGATAAGGCCTGTGCTGTGTGGTGTTCAGCCACCCAGCCTCGAGAAGCTCTAAAAGTGAAATTAAAGGAGCAAACTGAGGAAGCCAAAAGGAGAAGAGGCCAAGGGTAAAATACAGTCGGGAGGGCTCTGCAGATATGTGTCTCCAGGGTTACAGTAGTTCAAAAATGAATCTACTAATTAATGAGTTGGAAAATACTATAAATCCAAGGAATTTAAGGGTTTTTAGAAGAAATGAGACAATTCTCCAGACACTCTGACTACATCGTGAGCCTTCAGTACAAGCTCAGGGTGAAAGTGACCTGGCTATTGTGTATTGTTGTGGATTTAACTGTTGATTAAGAGTTGCAGGTTGTTGTACTAGAGGCATTGATGGGTGGTCCTTTAAAAACAGAAAAGGCAATTAAGCAAAGCCAATAAGATACAGAACATTTCTGAAAGGCAGTGAAGCCTCATAGAGCTTCCTGGCTTCCCTGATATAGTCTGTATATGTTGTTGGTTATGACACAAAATCATATTGATAATTTATATACTGAAATGACATGCCAGAGAATAATAATTAAGCTGGGATGAACACAAGTGAAAAATATGTATTATAGTAAAGTCTACTTTTGAAAAGGATTAGCTAGTTGACTATATATGACATTTAAAGACCGAGTACTGCTATCGATTCATTAGTCCTGTACCTCGAGTTGAGAAATTTGCAAGGGGAGGGAGCAGAAAGCCTTTTTTTACCGTGCGAGGGAAGAATCTCATCAGAGACGTATATAAGCATGCATTTAGAGACAATGACAATCCTGGAAATGCAGAGCTTCACTTTAGGGAGCACGAAGTGATTTCCAAGCAGTGTGTCACATTCAGTGTCTTGGAGCAACAAATCAGTGCATATTTGTTGGCTGTGTGAGCTCTGGCCGTGACTTCTGTCTACCAGCAGGGACAAGTCATACACAGCTGTGATTCAGCCACAGTTAGAATATGAGTAATGCCTTAAATCTATCTCGTGTGCAGTTTCTCTTCCTCGAAGCCCTGTGTGCCTCCATATCCTAGTGTGTGTCTCCACGACATCCCATTGAAGCATATGCATCTTCATTTTACAGGTGGGATAACTGATCCACAAAGGAATAACTTAATTCTTTGTCTTTAAATGTGAAATGATTGATAATCATTATACTGACCTGGCTCATTGTACTGTTTTTCACATTATTTCAGATTTCTCAGGCAAAGGACATATTTTATCTCCCTCATTATTATTTTTAATTAGTTTTCAGAAAAGTTGAGATAAAAACAGAATCTAACAAATATCCCATGGAGATATTGGTGTTCTCTTTTCTTTCAAGAATAAATTAAGACCTTCTCAGCTCCTCTCTGTTGGCTGTCTCGGCAGATAGTCAAAATCCCATGCCAATTTTCAAATGAATAAGGACTCGTTCTCATAGCTGGATCACAGTCCCCTCTGTGGAGGAAACAGCCTTTTAAATTCATGTCTGGACCCTGAATACGTTACTTTTGGTTATAAATTTTAACAGTTTGACCTGGAGGTTTTTAAACAGTATTAATATATAACCTAATTGTGAGGTCAGCAATAAATTTATACCCAGTCTGTAAAAGGCCAAAGAGAAAACTAGTGTTTTTTATTTTCTCTGGTGACCTTCACGAAATATTGCATATTTACTTTGTAAATGAGGACACCCAGTGGCCACTATGAGAAAATATTCTAAATAATCCTTGACACTGTTAACGCAAATATAAATACCCGTTATCAACGCTGATTGATAGATATTTCCGTAGCATCTGTTACCAAGCAGTTTAGCCTCCCAAACTTAGGCAAGAGTGATGGGAATTTGGCCTGACTGTTTTTATATCACATCACAGATTGGTTGCTTCTCCTCATTTTTGGTTACAAAAAGTGGCTCAGCTTTGGGTTCCAATGGAGCTTCAGCTGACAGGACGACGCAGTGAGCTGTCTCCTGGGAGAAATGGAATCAGGGAGATAGGGACCGTATGGCATGTGTCAGAAATCATAAGTGAATGAGCAGAGTTTGTGGGGAGCTCAGTGAGCGCATTATAAACCAATTTCCTTGGACCTTAAATCCATGTTGAGAATAGAACTGTGGCTAGGTGGGGAAGTAAAGTGCAGAAAGAGCATGATACAGAACTTCAGGGACTGGGAAGACCTCTTGGGACTACAACATGGAGACAAGCCTCAAAAAGAAGTGCACCCTGAGGTGCCCACTTATTGTCAGCATGTTTATGAAGTGCAATGGAGAGGTGACCAAACTCAAGAGAACCTATTCATTGTAAAGAAATGTGCTGGACGCTGTGAGAAATCCAGCTGTCTATTTGTATTTACAGTTATAACAAGGCAATTTACTCAGTTTATTACTTCAGGAAGCTGAGTCTTCTTATAGAGATAAGACAGGCACAAATGGAAAAAAAAGAGAAACAATAATATATGGTTTAGAACTAAATTATGTGGTACATGTGTAGGAAGTTCAGATTATTCCTCCATATTCAGGTACAAGAAACATTTTCCTTTTTTTTTGTTAAAGAAAATTCAACCCAAGACCCATCATCAAGTTGGCAATAAATACAGCCAAATTTCAGGACTCCCTTCCTCTCCCTAGAGTGGCACAAGACTCATGAAATCTGGGGAGAGGTCAGATTCTTAGTCGATGGTGGTCTCCATTATTGACATTGCCTGACTACCCTACAAAGATGCCATTGAGCCTGGTCCTTGACTGCCAGGCACTACTGTGTTCATTGGGTTTATAGAATACCTTAATAGTGGTCCTTTCTACAGATGGTCGACCCAGTCCCCAAATAATCACTTCCTCTCACAGAAGTGCCTTTTAGTCCAATCTCCAGAAGTGTGCCAATCAAGAACCCCAACTGGAGTTGTGTGCAAGTAGAGTCCTTGGACCCTTTCCCACTTGAGGGGAAGTTGATTATTTGTCTCCCCTGTAATGATATCCCAATGTAACTCTAAAACACCTGTCTACCCCTCCTAACCCCAAAAAGAGCCCAGATTAATAATTTCTTTTACAGGACCTAGATTAGGAAAGAACCCTTTGTTTTAAGTCTTCTTCTTTAGAACTTTACAGGACCTAGATTAGGAAAGAACCCTTTGTTTTAAATCTTCTTCTTTAGAACTTAATGGGCTCTGAAATCACAAATCCCTCAGGGAAGGGAGTCCATAAATGTCATTGGCCTTTCTTACCTGCCAATTGAAGGAATTGGGTGGTACCTTATCATTATGAAAGTTTTCTAATTCAGTGGGAACAAACTAGAAACTAAAGTCTCAGTGTATTACCTCATCAGCCAGTCGAAACGAAGAAAAGAGTGAATTCCAGATGGATTCCGGTAGAAATATTCACAGAGAGGGAAGAACCTTGAATAGGTTTCATGAGGGTACATAAGATTTGGTGAGTAGAGAAAGCACAGTAATCTCAGAGCTGGGGGAAAATTTAGCAGAAGACAAGTAAAAATGAATGTAATACGTGTACAGGAAGACAAAATAACCAACCTCTTGGGTTAACACAGAGATTTTATTTTAAATAAAACTGAGAAAATCAAATCCAACTAAATCAATGAAGTGAGATCAGATCATAGGTAGGCAGATAAGTTTCAGCTACTTTCTTAAACTGATTTACACACATCACTTCTATGTTTCCATTTTAACCAGTCATCTAACAAAGCAGATTTACCTTTTTTCTTGGCTTTTCCTTGTTGCTTTGGGTTAGAAGGCCTTCACTCCTCAGTGAAATGATCTGTCATGGTTCAAGTCCACACTTTGCCTAGAGAAAACTTGCAGCCCCTTCCTGCCAACAACCAGAGCTACTCTTGAAAACCAGTCATCATGTTGGAAGCAACATTTTTTTCCAGTAAGACTCAAGCAAAAAGAAAATTTGAGCATCAGTTTGAAGACCTGCTTCAAAAGCAGTTTCGGAACAGCACAGCACCAGAGGACTAAAGGAGGTCCTGTGAATAAGAAACTGTATGATAATTTTAGTCAGAAAGCTTTTTTAAAATGACACTATGGGGTTCTGTTTTCTCACTCATTGAAGTCCAGATGAAAGTTTCCCAGAGCCAAAAAGTTAATTTCTTACCTAACTATAACTCGTCACCAGTTGATGATATTTTCCAAAGGAATGTCATTCCTGGGAGTTATACTGAGTCTTTGAACTCACTGAAGTTAAAAATTTGTTTTTCCTATTAAATAAGTGCATGATGACATGGAGACCAAGAAGAACAGATTATTAAGTGAGAAGATGCTGGTTTTTATATAATGACTTTTTTAATTTAAAATTTATTTTCAGGCAAAATAAAGGATCTAACTTATTAACAGTGCATTTGAATATGTAGATCCTTCTTAAGGTCTTTCCAAAGCCAAGTTCAGACTGCACAACTCTGTAAATTTAAGTGGATCCTTTTGTTCGTTTTTGTATCCCACCCACGGATGTAGCATCTCTGTATTTTGTTCCCCAGATTTAGTGAACAAAGGAAAAGGTTACAATAGGGCAGCAGCTAAATTTGTAAGGAAAGCACTTCAGAGGGAAGAAAAAAAAAATGAAACTCCTAAAAGATGTCTCAAAGGTTTACAATATAAGAGGATTTAAAGGCATCAAACTCAGATTTTACTGACTTTTCTTCTTAGTCCCAGCAGGTCTTCCCTCCTCAAGAAGCCATTTTATTTCAACTTTGGAATAAGGGCATAAGTGTCTTTCAGAATGTTGTCTGGAATTATCTGTCAAATGCCTTTGTTCACAGAGTTAAAACTTAGCTTTCACCAGCTGTACTATAAGAAAGTAAATTTCAATATTTTATCTCACTAGGATCAGATGCTCAAAGTATAGAAATTCCTAAAGCTTGATAATACTCAATACTGAAGTTTTAACTTATGGTTAAAATGGTTTCATAAAGTTGATGCTCAATTACTTGTCAATCAGTTGATGATACTTTTACCCCATAACTAAAGAGATTTAAATTGGCTTAAAAGAATATTCAATTTATAGATAAATAGGTAGGAAATACACTTATATATAACTATAAAAAAAGAACTCAGAAAAGAGGTAAAACCAGGAATTGATAATATAACGAGGCTGGTAAATTATGGGAAAGGTGAGAAGGGGATTAGGGTTCAGTAATTACCTGTTGGGCACAGTATTCAGTATCTGGGGAATGGGCCAATCCCCACCACTACACATTATGTCTATGTAAGAAACATGCACATGTACCCCCAAATCTAAAATAAAAATGAAAGAAAGAAATGAGGTCGTTGAAAAGTTTTCATAGAAAACATACCATAAGGTCCTACATCCTTGCTAAAATATGGCCTAAATTTTGATTCTGAGATCCCTAGTAAACAGAGCCAAGAGGGAAACATGATCAATTATGATAGTCACAGGGCCCAAAAAGATAAAAGCAGAACACGGCTTTCCCTGAGCACTGAGGTCTGGGAGAATTTGATGATGAATGTTTGTTTCAAATATCAAAGGTCCTTGTGAATGAATTTCTTCCATTGCTGTAGATTTCAGATCATCTATACCTTTCTGGGTCCATTTATACTGGGGTGTTCTCAGTAAATGTTTCAATAATGAATTTGTAAAAATTCAAGTGACCCCAAAAGCAATTTCATAAGTCAGTTGTACTTACAATTTTACACATATAACCAGGCATGTTGTCCTCATCCCTTCTTGGAGACAAGAGCAGAGTTAACTTGAAATCAGGCAAGCCAAAGCTAACCAGGGGAAACTGTGAGAGCCTCTAATGCCAAGGGAAAAGGCTTTTCTGGAATTACTTTTTCCTTTGCACCTGAAAATCCCACTAATAACGTAAATCTATTGTCAACCTTAGATAAAGTATAAAGCTCTTACTTTTTGGTGAAGTAAAGAGAGGAAAGGAAATCAGGAATGGAAGGATAAGTCAAGATGCGGGAATGGGCCTGAGAATCATGGGACAAATGCTTTCCTAGTTCACAGTTTTGCCTCCCTGTTCCTCATTCTTGAAGCTTAGTGAAACGTAATGATATAACAGCAGAAACAAGGAAAGTAGAGAGGAAAAAAGAAAGGCAGGCTACCCATTAGAAGTACTACAGAGCTTTCAAGTGAACACTATTTTGTTGGCTGGATTAGATGTGTATATTGAGTTTGTATTTATTTTCTATTCAAATCATACAATATCTAAATTTTAATAGGCAAAAAACATTGAAGAGTGTTTCCTAATTCTCCTATGGATTTGTGTTAACTGTTAAAGGGTATCTCTTCTGATAAAAACCTGATTCAAACCAAATTTTGCTACATAATAGCTGGCTTCAACAGTTGAAAACTATATGACTGTCATAATCCTCCAGATTTCTGTTAGCAGTAGTAGTTTATTATCTACATTTATGTCTTCTTCTCTTTCAATCCTTTTTTTAAAAAAAATCATTCTCTTCTGAAAAGTAACTTATGTCACTTTGGGTAAGATCGTTTACTTTCTCGTACAAAATAGTATCAGCTCAACTTAAGTAAATGGGAAATATCAGCTTAACAGACATGATGCACTGAATAGTAATCATGAAACTTGCATCGGTTTTAGAGGTTTTAATTATTGAAAGCAGTTAAGAGCAGTTTAAAAAGGGATACCTAAATCTCAATACGTGGGTCTTAATTTGGGGGAAACAAAGACATCTTTGAGATTTTAATGAAAGTCACTGACCTTATTCCTATGGAAGTATGAACATGTTCATTCATGAGAACTGTATATATCCCCTAAAGCCCAAATTTTAAATATTCTCTAGGAAATGTTCCATGAATGAATGAAAATTCAAGTAATATTAAGGATATACCCAACTACAGAATTGAGATCGTAAATAGAATGGTATTGTAAATATTTTAAATAATTTTAATCTCTTTGTCCTGCTAAAATAATAAGCAATGACTATAAAAGCACATTTAGGCAGGTCCCAACTTTCATAAGTAGTATATTCCTGAAAACATGTTAGAAACAAATTTCTGAATCTTCAGCAATTGAGTTATGTTTTATGAGAAGAATTCTGTTACCAATGGCTAAAAACATGTGCTGAAATCCTGGATGGTTCCTCCACACTGTGTTTAAATAATCTGGACGATAAAGGAGAATGCTCATTGAGAAACGGCCCAAAATATTTCTCTTCTCACCCAAAAATGGGTAAGTAAAACTGTACAACTCTCCTTCCTATAAGCTGCTGACCCTTCCATGATCCCACTACAGAGGTAATGACAGCTGGGATATGCTAGGTGTGTGGTGCCAGGATGCTCTGTCTGTATTCTGCCTGCCCTTCCACCTGCATATGTGAGTTCCCCAGTGTTCCCAGCCACATCCAGAGACAGTAAAGATGCCAATGAGAATAGAGAGGGAGGGAAGGCAGGCACAGACCCATTTTTCTGGATGGAACCTGGGGACAAGAAATCTCTATGCCTCCTACAACGCATGGCCTTAGTAAGGCCCCCTTGGCACATATAAGTAGGTGCAGTAGATGCAACTGAGGCCTTACCCCCAGCAGGGAATTTGGAGGGTAAGCGGGCTGAGTTCACAAAATGCATCTTTCCTTTCTCCAGAGACAGCTAGCTCTTTCCCAGTGGAATCAGCTTGGCAAGCAGCACCAACATGGAACAGATCATCATTAATCTCCTGATACATGAAAGATCAATCTCCGTATACCCAGGGCAACAAGACACAATATGGAAAAGCATAAGAGGCCTGACTACTGCTAACCCTAATTCATTTACTGACCCAATCATCTTGTCTGGGCCTGGTGCTCCAGGTTGAAAGCTCAAGGGCTTTCCAGCGATGCCATTTAACTTGGACTTATTGATTGACCAAAATTTATATTGGTTTTAATTTGAGAGTCGGTTTTTCCTCCCAAGTCACAGACTTCAGATTCCCATCCCCCTCTATAGCACCTCACCCTTGCACTAGTCTCATTTTCTATATCCTTTTGCTCTCCTGATTGAGAAAGGACTGGATTTCACACCTAATTAAAAGAGATTGTATTGCCTGCTGTTTCCTTTCTTGCTCATTTTCTCTTGTGTGCAGGCAGCTTTTTATTCTCATGCTAAGTCCTATCCCTGGACCCCCGCAGCTTAAGGGATAGGCAGGAGCAAGGTTCCTACAAAACAGAGAGTCAGGCCCTCTAACCACAGGCAGATTTTCCCTTGGGGACTCACCCCTGCTTGAGCCCCATCTGGGTTGTGCTCTCATACAGAATAGTTACTTGGAATACAGGATCACTTTCAGAACTACAATTCCTTGCATGTTTCTAGTGAATGCCATCACAGGCTGACTCTGTATTTTTACTCTGGTGAAAAGGAGGTGGGCTATTATTGTAAAACACATGCATGACTATTTTTATCACTTTTTCATTTGCCATCAGTCCTGTGTTCATACCCTGTGCAGTTTTTTTTTTTTCAGGTGAGGAGGCACCCCCAAATACACATAATCTATGTGAAGTTGCATGGTTTTGTACAGTTGATAGGGTTGAGGTTTGGGTTTGTTTTTTTTTTTTTTTTTTTTTGAATAGCCCAAATGCCTATTCAATGCCAATCTAAGAAAGAATAGAGTTAGCATTTTCACACCATTCCTTCCTATACAGTCCCTGAATAACCATCTAATCAAGATTTGTTTTCAATGGGGGACAAATCTTCTACAGTAGAGTATTTCAGATTTATTCCATTGGAATCTATACATTAATGCCCATTGGATGAAAAGGACATGTTCACAAAAGCCTGGACTTTGCCTTGCTGTGGCAGAAACTTTTTCCCACTGTATTCGTGTTAAAAATAAAAGAAAGCCTGGGAAAGGAATTGCCTCTGCATTGTGTGCTGGAGGAATGAGGCGTGCTTGAATGGAGACCCAGGGACCCCTTTCGCATCTGTGCTCATATCAGCAAGAACGATTTAGCCTTTCATGGCTGCTCACTGCAGTGTAGGGCCAGTGTACTCAGGGCGATGTTTAGGAACTGTCTGTAAAAACCCAACTAGGCACGTCAGGTCTGGTTGTCTATCTGTGTAGGTTTACATTTGTCTCTATGGTTTTTAGTGATGAGAGGTGTCATTACTGCAATAATCATAATTCAGAGCATTTAGTAGATAACTTGATTGTTTACAAAGATGAAATTTGTTTGACATTGGTCAAACAAGCAATTTAGATTTTTCTCATGAAATGGTGTGTGTGTGTGTGTGTGTGTGTGTGTGTGTGTGTGATCATTTCTCACACAATCTCATCTCAGAAGCAAGCTCTGTCACCACTTTCAGTGTATTTCTTTTTTTCTGCTGAGAATTAGGATAACTCTGGGTCTTTGGGCAATTCAAGTTCCATTCCTCTGTGATCCACTGTTAAATGCGTAGGAAGAATATCAAGAGGCATAGGTTCTAATCCCCAACTCTGCCTCTTGCTAGCTGCATAATACTTAGGGCAAGACATTTAGACACTTTAAGAGCTTCAACTTTTTCTATATCAAAGAGTAATAATAAGACCTATCCTGAGAACATATGAGGGGGGACCCAAAAGAAAACTGGACTTATGTGGGCCCCTTTGCAGTGCACTCAGAATTTGTTCCTCTGGATCAAATGGCCAACCAAAGTTTTTATCTGGAAGTTTTGAGAAGATTGCATCAAAACTTGCAGAAGAAACATCCCGAGTTGTGGCAAACAGGTGATTGGCTTTTCCACCATGACAATGCAACTGCCACATCTTGCTGAGAGTTTGGCAGTTTTTGACCAAAAACAACATTGATTCCCAAGCCCCAGCCCTCTCTATTCACCCGATTACACCCCAAGCAACTTTTTTTTGTTGTTTCCCTGGATGAAAAACGTCCTCAAAGGGAAACATTTTGCCAATATGAAAGAGGTGAAGCAAAAAACAGAAGAACTAAAAGACATCAAAATTGACGATTTCAAAACCTGTTTTGAACAGTGGAAAAAGCATCTTAATAGGCGTATTGCATCAAACAGAGAATACTTTGAAGTTGAAACATGTAAGAATACATAGACAATTTTTGATAAATAAATTTTGGAGTTTTGGGGGGTCCCCTATATAGAATTGTTGTAAGGAATTAGATGTTACCTGCAAAAGAGTTTTATGCATTGCAGAATACTACATGGATACTAATTATGATCAGTGTGATAGAGCTGCTCCTCGGAATTATCTGAAAGAATACAACTCTGTCACATGTGACATCTCTGGTGTTTTCATTGTGACTAGAGCTATGAGCAAATGTATGTTTAAAAAGTGTTCTCACTTGTATAGAAAAAAAAATTTTAATCCATCCTACACAGAGATGGGGTTTTTATCACAGATACAACCAATTATACTACTTACTGTTTCACTTAAATAAAAGAGAACTTGGTGATGGTAAAATTTTATATAGAATCTTGACATCTTAGTGCTAGGACAGGTTGTTTCATTTCTTACATGTCCCATCTAAAAAAATATGTTCTTTAAGTTAGATGACTGAGGCTGTGCTGAAGCGTAATGGCCTAGAAATGTGAAAGTCATGCTAAATCATGGATAAGTGTGGAAGTAGCTGAAGAGTGTGCTGGACAAACCTTTTCACACAGCTTTACAGCAGACTCACAGACACATAAAGGCCAGACCTCTTTCAAGGGCACAGCCTATGGCATAGTGAAGCAGTTAAGGGGGTTAACTGTAGAGCCAGCCTGCCTTGGTTCAAATGCCAACTCTACTACCAATTGCCTATGTGACCTTGATCAAGTCTCTTAGTTTCTCTGGCCTCCGTTTCCTCATCTGTAAAATGGGAACAATAACACTGTCAAGTGAAATCATAAATCATAAAGTAGTTAGAACAGTAAGCTCTAAAAAAAAGTTTTCTCTTGTGATATGTGTGCAAGGAGCTCGACAAGATCTTGGAATTTGGTCTGCTGAGTTCCTGAACAGCCCTTCCTGGGTTACTGGTGCCTCCTTCTTCTTTTGTATTAGCACATTTATAGGGGATTCACCATGACTCTTTAATGTGGCAAAAAGAATTTGGAATTTGTTTTAGGGATGCTGTAGCCTAATACAGTATTTTAGGCACATAACCAACCTCGTAGAGGTCAGAACAAGGAACAAATTTTCTTACAAAGTTAGTGCAAATGTTATCAGTGAACATTTTTAAGTTAAACTCAGGTGGCATGAGGATGATAAAGTGAAGCAAGATAGAAAAACTAGTTGAGCTCAGACTTTTGAGCAGGTTCTCTATCCCGAGGCAGAGTAGAAAGAACCAGAGAAGGTAGGCCTTCTCCTGTCTCCTGTCTGCAGGCCATTGCCTCTGGAGTTGCTTCTCTTAAGACTGAGGGATTTGGCTCACAGGTCAACAATCAGTCCTTGGGCTGCTTGGTTATGAAAGCCCACTTATGTGGCATTTCTCAAGCTGACTGTTCAATTGTAAAGTCAAGAATGAGGAATCTGATTGAAGAATGATTTGGAGAGTGATTCTCTAATGCCATCTGAGAGGTGAGCTGGAAAAATAAGAAGCCCTAAGACCTACTGCCATAGCCACCTGTTTTCTGTCTCGGTCTGAATCCAAACACATCAGCATTATCCCATGTCTGCACAGCCTGAGGCGCAGGGGTGGCAACGGGTCAGGTTATCCACAGCCTCCACACAGAGCTGATGTTGCCTTTCTCCTAGGAGCTGTTTAATACTTCCCTCCAGCCAGTACATAGAAAACCCTGAGTGATCATACATCCTACTCCTGGTACACTGCTGCTATCCTGGCCTAATTATTAACAGTGCTCCCTTCCCCTCCTAAAAGTGCTCAGTTTGAATGATAAATATGATCACCAAGTGTCCTCTAGCCTCCGGTGTCAGTACCACTGTCTTTGACCTTTTATACATCCCTTCTTCATTAAGCCTCAGAAAATTCAGAAAACTCCTCATAACACACACAGCCACCCTAGAAAGTACTCCTACAGGTTGTCAGAGAAGATGAGAAGTAATACATATGAAAGCAGCCAGTGGGTTCCCCTTCAGCTAGTAGACTGCTTTCAGTAGACCATCCCTCTTCTGAAAAACATGGGGGTGGTTGCTTGGTAGACATCTTGGTCTGGGTTGAATTTTCCAAGAATGTTTGCATACATGGCACAGGTTTTGTTAGTATGCCATATATAGTAATAGGAAGGGGATCTATTTGTTAACCATGAACATTGTTGCTATCTATAAATAAAATAAGAAACTTCCATAAGTTGGAGGAAATGTAAACTTTCCCAGAGGACCTAGACTCAGGCCTGTTGCAGTGGGGGTGGAGTGTTCCAGAAGAACAAGCATTCCACTTGCCTTTCAGTTCTTCTTTGCTGAAATTGTAGGAATAGCAGGCCAACAGCTCATCTGGTCACTAGGCCACTCTACTTCAACTGACAACCCTGGCTGAAACTTTGGGGATTAATATGGATTCAATACCCAAAATGGCTAGGGCCCTAAGGCCAGAATTGGGTCTACAATCAAGGCCTTATTTCCCTAGGCCACCGTACCTACAGCTTGTGTGCCGCAGCCTGTCCACTTCTCCGCTTGTGTCTGCCAGGAGGGTGCTTCTAGGAGCCGTGAGCATTATACTCTCGGTGAGACCTGGGTGTCAGGAACGCAGCCAGCTAGCTCTGACCCATACCCTGTTTTGTATCTGCCTTGACGTGCTGCAGGTGACATCAGTTGCAAGGGGATGACCGAGCGCATTCACAGCATCAACCTTCACAACTTCAGCAATTCCGTGCTCGAGACCCTCAACGAGCAGCGCAACCGTGGCCACTTCTGTGACGTGACGGTGCGCATCCACGGGAGCATGCTGCGCGCGCACCGCTGCGTGCTGGCCGCCGGCAGCCCCTTCTTCCAGGACAAGCTGCTACTTGGCTACAGCGACATCGAGATCCCGTCGGTGGTGTCCGTGCAGTCGGTGCAGAAGCTCATTGACTTCATGTACAGCGGCGTGCTGCGCGTGTCGCAGTCGGAGGCCCTGCAGATCCTCACGGCCGCCAGCATCCTGCAGATCAAAACCGTCATCGATGAGTGCACGCGCATCGTGTCGCAGAACGTGGGCGATGTGTTCCCAGGGATCCAAGACTCGGGCCAGGACACACCGCGGGGCACGCCCGAGTCGGGCACGTCGGGCCAGAGCAGCGACACCGAGTCCGGCTACCTGCAGAGCCACCCGCAGCACAGCGTGGACAGGATCTACTCGGCGCTGTACGCATGCTCCATGCAGAACGGCAGCGGCGAGCGCTCCTTCTACAGCGGCGCGGTGGTCAGCCACCACGAGACCGCGCTCGGCCTGCCCCGCGACCACCACATGGAAGACCCCAGCTGGATCACGCGCATCCACGAGCGCTCGCAGCAGATGGAGCGCTACCTGTCCACCACCCCCGAGACCACGCACTGCCGCAAGCAGCCCCGGCCCGTGCGCATCCAGACCCTGGTGGGCAATATCCACATTAAGCAGGAGATGGAGGACGACTACGACTACTACGGGCAGCAAAGGGTGCAGATCCTGGAGCGCAACGAGTCCGAGGAGTGCACGGAAGACACCGACCAGGCCGAGGGCACCGAGAGCGAGCCCAAAGGGGAGAGCTTCGACTCGGGCGTCAGCTCCTCCATCGGCACCGAGCCCGACTCAGTGGAGCAGCAGTTCGGGCCCGGGGCAGCGCGGGACGGCCAGGCCGAGCCTGCACCGCCGGAGCAGGCCGCGGAAGCCCCTGCCGAGGGTGGACCGCAGCCCAACCAGCTAGAGACAGGCGCTTCCTCTCCGGAGAGAAGCAGCGAGGTGGAGATGGACAACACGGTCATCACCGTCAGCAACAGCTCCGACAAGAGCGTCCTGCAGCCTTCGGTCAACACGTCCATCGGGCAGCCATTGCCAAGTACCCAGCTCTACTTACGCCAGACAGAAACCCTCACCAGCAACCTGAGGATGCCTCTGACCTTGACCAGCAACACGCAGGTCATTGGCACAGCTGGCAACACCTACCTGCCGGCCCTCTTCACTACCCAGCCTGCGGGCAGCGGCCCCAAACCTTTCCTCTTCAGCCTGCCACAGCCCCTGGCAGGCCAGCAGACCCAGTTTGTGACAGTGTCCCAGCCCGGCCTGTCGACCTTTACTGCACAGCTGCCAGCGCCACAGCCCCTGGCCTCATCTGCAGGCCACAGCACAGCCAGTGGGCAAGGCGAAAAAAAGCCTTATGAGTGCACTCTCTGCAACAAGACTTTCACCGCCAAACAGAACTACGTCAAGCACATGTTTGTACACACAGGTGAGTGCAGCCCCTCTGGCAGCAGGGGGCTGAGGGAGGTGTCAGAAGGGAAGGGGGAAGAGGAGTGGAAGGGAAGGTTTGGAGTCATCTTTCCGATTTGAAAGAGACCCTACCGCAAGACTCTTCTAGAAGCCCCAACAGTCTCCCCATCATAGGAACAAAGAATCCTGCCACCGAAAGAAAAAAAATCGCAGAAACTCTTTATGGAGTAGGGATGTCCAGCTTGTAGAAGAGATGGCTCAGGGCGTCATAGAAGCCAGACTCCAGGATTTGAGTTTCAGAGGCAGATTAACATAGCAGTGGGAGGTTGAGATCTGGAGCCAGTTTGCCTGGGTTTGAATAGGCTTGGCCACTACTGAACCTTGTCACGTTGGAAAAACTACTTAACTTTTCTATACCTCAGTTTCCCTGTCTATGGAGAATAATTGTGGTACACCTTCCTTACAGTGCTGTTTGGAGAATTATTAATTACTATACTTGAAGTTTTTAGAGTAGTTCCTAGCACATAATTAGCACTCTATAAACGATAGCTATTATTAGCATTATTAAGATGGTTGGGAGGAGGAGACATTCTGTTTTATTTCCTTTAGCTCCAGAGGGTAAAACTGGGCCAAAGAGTGGATGCTATCAGGAGATTCTTCCCACTACATAAAAGAAGTTTGTTAACAATCAGAGCTGCCCTAAGACTAGATAGACTGCCTCCAAAGAGAAGTGAGCTCCTGTAATTGAAGGTGTTTGAGGAGAGAGTGGATGGTCATTTTGTAGGGTTGTTGTAGACGGAATTCAGTCATCAAGGTGGGCAAAATTGTGTTTCATCCCTGGATCCTAGGATTCCAGAGCTGATATCTCCTGACCTCTCAGCCAGTGTACTTTCTTTGGTCCATAATGGGACAGACATATGGAGTTGCCATAGACATGGGATCTCCATGAATGTGCCTCCACATAAGTGACCACCTATGTGACTGTGATTTGACATAGATTCTCCTGTACCTAAGGATACCTATAACAGTGATGTTCATCATATTTGAATTTCTTAAGAGAGTCACTCGTCTGGTAAACCTCTGGTTCTGAAATACCTGTTCAGTGGCAAATAATTTGCCAGGGAAAAATTACATACTTTAATTCTGATACATGGAAACAGATTAGTCTCTCAAGACAATCTTGTTTCTCAGATCAGCCAGTAGGACGCTAAGAGACAGAACATAAAACAGATAGGTTTAAATGAGGGACTAGGAAGGAAGGAAGGCAATAGAGATGGAGACAAGGTACCCAACATGGAACTGAACTACTGAAAAAGACCATTACTTTAGATGAACTTCACCTTCTTTACAGTGAGATTTAAGTCAGGATATCATGTAAATTAATGTATGCACCTTTATGCAAATCAGTTTTTCTTAAAGATGCAATTTTCACACCTCCAAATAAACATAGTCACTACTGAATTTAAGAAGAAAACTAGGTAGTGGTAGATCACTATGCTTACTTGGGGTAAATGTGAATGTACTAATCACCTAAAATCAATCATGGGAAATCCACGTGCTATGTGTGGGTATCACCATTAATAGGTGAATTAATCAACTAGTGAATTTTTTTGTTTGTTTATGTAGCAACTTAGGGTTTACAGACTGCTCTGGCATAGTTTATGTACTTTTCTTCTCTGAATGGCAGACTTATACACAACTAAGTAAAGGTTGAGGGTAAAGGGCCATTTAGACAGTATCTCCTCAAAGTTGACTTTGCTGGTCTTGGATCCATAAACATATCTACTCCGCCCTTCTGTGCATCTCTTCCAGTAGACCTATCAGATATAAAATTCAAACATTCTGTTAAATCCCATGTTGAAGTAAGGCTTTACATTTGCAACAGAAAATATGCAGTATCAAAACATTTGTTTTTGATGTCTAAATACATTTTTCCAATAGATTCACTAAAAGAGTCTGTGGTTAACCTAGGTTACTGGATTTGCTCTTGTTAAAACCAGCAATGGGTTTATACACTTGGACCACTTGGACATCATAGATGCCGAAGCCATAGGTAGAGTCATTTTGTAAATCTGAGTTAAGCTCAAAGTGTGGTCTTCTGATCTCTAGTAATTTATGAAGATCTTCAGTAAATTATGAAGGTGTTCATACTGGTATGTATAATATAGTCACATCTTGAAACAATTAATGATGTACATATATCAATCAAACACAATGGTCCTCCCTTTCAATCCAGAATTATTTGGCAGGGGCAGTTTGGAAATCCATCTGTCTTTCAAGACTTTTGTCTAACTAAAGTAGTCCCTAACCTAAAAAAGTTTAAGAACAATTGGTCTAGATTTTCAAAAGGCAAAACAGCCTGAACATATGTAAGTAATTCAGGACCTGGATTTATTATGGCTCACATTTCCAAACACAGTTCTTTCTAATTTCTTGGGAAAACATTAAACAAAAAAAAGCAGGGCCTTACAACTTTATAGGAGCCCAGTGGAAATGATTAAAATCCAGAGCAAAAGTCCAAATGTTGATATAAAAAGATTCCAGAAAGTACTGGGGATACTTGGTAGTGCAGGGATGGACTCAAAGCAGGGATGGACTCAGAGCAGAAAGGAAGGGCATTTGGATTTTCTCCATCACAGCTACTATGCAGACAAATAGACCTGCATAGGAACTAGCTTAGCAATTTAGAAACTCCAAAGTTTAATGTAGGCCATGCTTATTTTCAACAACTACAGAGATAAAGTGAGCATAATGGTGACCTCTTATAGTCCCAGCTAATCAGGAGACTGAGGTAGGAGGATGGCTTGAGCCCAGGAATTTGAGGCTAGCACCGGGGCAACATAGCAAGAGGCCTATCTCTTTTAAAAAAAAAAAAAAAGGCCCACAGCGAAGCAATTCTGAGATCTGTGTGACTCTATGTTAATGATCCACATATTCTTTTTTTTTTTTTTTTTTAAGTTGGAGTCTCACTCTGTCACCCAGTCTGGAGTGCAGTGGCCGCTTCTGGCCACCACAGCCTCAACCTGCTGGACTCCGGCTATCCTTCCGCCTCAGCCTTCCAAGTAGCTGGAAGGCACGCGCTACCATGCCTGGCTGATTTTTTATTTATTGTAGAGATGAGGTCTCACCAAGTTGCCCAGGCGAGTCTCGAACCCGCAGGCTCAGGCAATCCACTCACCTCAGCCTCCCAAGGCACGGGATTACAAGCTGAGCCACCGAGCCTGGCTCACATATTCATTTAAAAAATGTTAAAGACAAATAAGTAGGCCATCATATAGACTTTGGATCTGAGCTCTACCTTTGACAACAAGAAGGCTTTAGTTGTACAGTATATATCATAATGATTATCACACTAAAATTCAATGGAGGCATAAGTGAAAGATGATTGTACTGGAATTAGATGGCTCTGGTGCAGTTGTGTTTCCTCTAAATGGCTGTGGCCTTAAGTCACTTGATTTTACAACCCTTAGTTACTTTAAGTTTAAAATAAAAATAATAATTTTTCTGCCTTTTGAGTAGCTGTAAAGATATGCACATGAGAGCTTTTCATAAGTGGCGAAGTATTAATTTTTTGAAAATCCTCATCATTATTACTTTAGCCCCCACCACCCTGGAGACATTTTCTTTACTCTGTCTCCCATCTCTGTATAATACGCTTTTGATGTGTATCCTTCCTCTTTGGAATTTAAATGCTGAAGTTATTATACTGCTTGTATTTTTCTTGAATGTCTTTCATAATAAGAATTTTTTTTTAATTCCTTAATTTTTTTTTTTTTTTTTTTCGAGTTGGAGTCTCACTCTGTCTCCCAGACTGGAGTACAGTGGCCGCTTCCGGCCACTGCAACCTCGACCTGCTGAGCTCCAGCGATCCTTCCACCTCAGCCTTCCGAATAGCCGGAATTACAGGCATGCGCTACCATGCCCGGCTGATTTTTTGATTTATTGTAGAGATGAGGTCTCGCCAAGTTGCCCAGGCAGGTCTCAAATCCGAGGGCTCAGGCAATCCACTCACCTTGGCCTCCCAAAGGTGCGGGATTACAGGCTGAGCCACCGAGCCCAGCTAATAATTTTTATAAGAGTAAAAGATAATCCCTCACCCAACTACTTTTTATATACTGCCAAACAACCATGGTAGGACTTCCTTACCTCTAGGAGTCTCTCCTGTTCACTTACTAAAGCTTCATAGAAGTTGTGAGAAAGGAAACAGAGTTGAGGACATGTTTGAAAGCAAGAAAATTAGAGAACAAACAGCAATAACAATGGATGTGGAAGGCAAGCAATAGAGAAACTCCAAGATAATCCTGAAGCCGTGTGGTCCCCATGTCAGCAGCATGCAAATTATGTCACCCCCACCCCCCCACCCTACCCTAGATCTCTTGGATCAGAAACTCTGCTGATAAAGACCAGCAGTCTTTTTTTAAACAAGCCTGGTTTATGCTAAAGTTGAAGATCATTCCCCTAAAGGAATGAACTTAGGTGATTAGGAGTAGGATGGCATCAAACCTTTTGTTGTTTAGAACAAGTAAATCAGACTTGTGGAGAAAAGTTTGATTTTGTAGTGAATAGATTATATTATGGAAGATAATTACTCGCTCATGAGAGCTGAGCTGAGTCTTCCAAATTGCATAGATCCCATAGCAAGTGCTCCCCTTCTGGCACTTGGCAGTACTGACTTACATTTTCATTATGTATGAATGTGAACTCTGTGATCACACACACATACACACACACACACACACACATAATACTTCAAAATACCCAGTATACTACATTACTCATAATGAACACTCAGCAAATACTTGATCAATGAATGAACCAAATCTTTCTCTAATGTTATCTAACCACTTCCAAAAGGATAAGTGTTCTATTTCCACAATCGTTTATTTCTTTTATGATATAGCGCTACAGAAATAGTGCAAAAATACTTTGCATATTTATATATTAAGTACTTTCTCCAAGATTCTAGAAACAAGTTTTAGTTACCATGTCCTGTTTGTTCTTACCTTGCTTTATAAAACAAAATAGCACATGTAATAATCACAATGAACAGGGTGACATCTGGGCTATTTATTTACCTCCATGTATAAGGTTGCCAGATTTAATAAACAAAAAATGCCAGGCAACCAGTTAAATAACAGGTATATTTTGAGGGTATGTCCCATCCAATATTTGTGAAATGCTTATGCTAAAAACTATTCATTGTTAATCTGAAATTTAAATTTAACAGGATGTCATGTGGCATTCCTATCCAGAGAGAAATTTAAGACCCAATCTCAGAACTTTTTACTTTAAAAATCCATAGATGAATACAGGCTTAGCATATGCAGTTGCTGGACAAATGTTTATTGAGTGAATAATAAATGAATGTTAAAAATGCAAGCATGCTTTCTAGAAGAATTTAATTCAAGGGACTTGAATAAATTCTTTATTGTAACATAAATACATTCTTTTCTCAACAAGACTTTTAGATTTCATTGATTTTTCTTTCCTTCTTTTTTATTTGCTAGAGAATATATTGTACACATATCTGTGTTCGCACTTATGTTTTTTCCACCAACAAAATATAGATGTTTTGGCCTTTTCTGAATCATATTATCAACAGCCCATTTGTTGGAGATTATTTTTAGCCCATTGGTATCCTGTGCACATATGGTCATCTTGCTTATTACCTTGAGAAGCTCAGCTATGTCAGCCATGAATTCAATGTAAATAGACATAGTAATAACAGTAGCATGACAGTGTTGGCAGTAGGACAATAGTGGTGATATCAAGATAATAATGTGATAATCCTCGTATGGAGCTCGGGCTATCAATTATATGAAGCCAATGTGGGTAAAGGAATAAGTAAAAAACTTGGAATAAGAAAGCCTTATCATTACCACTTTCTGACTGACTTTAGGTAAGTTCTGTAACCAGCCTGAGCCTCAGTTTTTCAGATCTGTAGTACTTACTTTACATGGTTGCTCTGAAAATTAAATAACATAATTTATGTAAAAGCACATAGCTGTAAATTCTGTAAAATTTTCAAAGCCATTGGGGAACATATAGGCTAGTTGTTATATATGTTATAGTAGCAGCATACATTTTGCAGCATGATCCAGAGAGCAAGAAGTTATTAACAGGGGAGGATAATCTAGATGGGCTTGTATCAGACTCTTAACTGTTACTGACTGTTAGGTGATCTTCAAGATATCAGCACAACTTTCTAATTGGAGATACCATCTTCTGGGAATGTTAATATCTACCCCATTTACAGACTTGTAAGAAAAGTCAAATAACATGGATAAAATTCCCCAAAATTCTGCCTAACACCAAAATATTTTAGTTGTCACTGAAGCCACAGGTGCAGCCAGTAGGCAGTCACTCCTAGACAGACTCACAGTCTGAACTGACACCAGGATCACACCCCAGGAGTGGGACAGAAAGGCCAGCAGGCAGTCACTCCCACCATACCTCAGGTGTGTGGCCCTCCTTGAACCAGACTTCTCTGGGGGCAGATCAGACTATACAGCCGGGTGAAGCTCCATGAAATTCTATCCGAGCATACTTCTGCTGGTCACCCTTTCCCATTTGCTGGCCCAGTCTTGATTTTCCCCACTTGGAGGAACTGCACTTTCAAGTACCCACTCTGCTCTCCTCACCAGTGACCACCTTCCCTGACCTATAATCTCATCTTTCTCTTTCTTCCCTGCTGTGTGTCTCACCAAGCACTCTGTCTTGGTTTTTTTTTTTTTTGACCCTTCACTGTAACCGAAGAGGAGGGCCTTGTGCTAGGACAGATAATGGAAAGGCAGGTAGGAATAGAGCTTCTGAAAAACATTCTGAAAATAGCATTCACTGTCCTCTCTGCACTCTGAGAGAAGCCTAATTGAATGAGAAAGAATCAGTAGAATAGGCCGGTGGCTCCTGCCTATAATCTTAACACCTTGGGAAGCCAGGTGGGAGGATTGCATGAGTTCAAGAGTTTGAGACCAGCCTAGGCAACATAGTGTGACCTCGACCCTACAAAAAAATCAAAAATGAGCCAAGCATGGCAGCACATGCCTATAGTCCCAGCTATTTAGAAGGCTGAGGCAGAAGGATCACCTGAGACCAGGAGGTTGAGGCTGCAGTGAGCTGTAATCGTGAGACCCTCCCCAACTCAAAAAGAATAAAAAATCAATAGAAATAGTGGGTTCTTGCCGAGTCCCCAGTGCAGAGGTCACCTAATTAAAATTGGGGTGTCTTGGCCCATTAGGATGACTTTTATAATACTTGAACTTCGTGAGCTTTGGATAGAAATTTTTGCCTCTACTGACCTAAAGGGCATCTTTCTTCTTCTTTTTTTCCCCACATGTCAGTTGTGGTAGAGTGTCAGAGCTGGTCCATAAGAAGGAATTGAAGAGAAGGCATTGAAAAACGGAAATATATGTATATACTTTAACCACTCCCAATACCCTTGGCAAGGCAGTAAAGGATACTACCTCCCCATCAATTTCTTCGCTTGCTGTTTTGTTTCCATGTCTCCAATGTCCAATTGCTGCTTTGCTAGGAAATTCTTTGTAGATGTTACATGCTGACATTTTATTCATGAGACCACTTCTTTCTATTAGCATGTGTAATTAAGAGTAGACTCCACCCTTAATTCTAATTACATAGCTGTAATGTAATCACTTGCTTTATTGATTATCTGAAACAATTTTTTTAAAAATTCCAGATTGACTTCCCTGTGCCATGCAAATCATTTTTCATTTGGTTTCGTTTATCCTCACATCCTATGTGCTGAATGGAACAGCTTAATTTTCCTTAAAATGACCACATACTCTGTGCTCAGTGCTTTATCTCTTTAATTTTCAAAACATCTTCACAAAACAGGTACTTACTACATTATTCTCAAGTTATAGATAAGGAAACTGAGACTTAGAAAGGTTAAATAACTTGCCAAAGTCATTCATCCAAGGAAATGGAATTCATATCTCATCTTCTCCTTCATGTTGTAATTCAAGTATCCACTTTGTGCTCTGTGTCCCTTTCTAACAAATCAGACTTGTCATTCCTGACCACAGGTTCAAACCTGGAAAGCCACCTATGAGCATTTATCTTCACTTTTCTTCGCTTAGAAATCAACATCAACAGACCACATCCACTTCACATGTAATGTCTAAAACCTTTTTGGGATTGCAGGAAATAAGTAATTGCATAAGTAATTGGCAGGAAAATAATGAGACAAACATTTACATTCCTGCTAAGTGATATCATTTCAAATTCATACATATAGAAATGAAAGTTGTGGGCACCTCACTAATCTGAAAATATACCCCACTTAGTAAGACAATTTTTGAAATACCTACATTCCACCATCACAGTACCTTGATAATTATAGACGGCACCTTCCTTTAAGAAGCTCCCAAGAGCTTTGCAAACATTTTTCCTCATTAACTAGCATGCGGTTTTTCTGTGGCAGGGCAGAGAACAGGATACTTTGACCTATTTAAAATGTGGGACTGCTAATGCATTGAGTGACTAAGCAGGTTGCCCTCGGGTCATTCATTGACAAGGCCAAAACTACAGTCTTCAGGGGTTGTGGGCCTCCCTGGGCTAAGGACCTTTAAATCGGCAAAGGACCGTGTGACAAGTGCTTGGTTCAATTCCTCACTTACAGAAAGCAAAACAGACCCAGAGAGATGAAAACACTTAAAAAGTCCAGATCTCACAGAAGCTTAGTGATAGAATCAATACTACGCACATACAAACAACATACATGTGTATGCTATGGAGGGAAAGATAATCACTATAAAGAATCCATTTATAGACAGATAAGAAGTGTGCCAAAGTAAAAAGGCTTCATTGGTGACCTTGCCTAGAAGAAAAACACACAGAAGGTGAAAGTTTCAAATAGCAAGAGTATTTTAATGTAGACGAAGTTTCAACTTCCTAGCAGCCAAAAAACTATCTGAGACTTAAGGCATGCTTTCCATTAAAGGTGACAGGTGAATACGTTTTAAAAGATAGTTGGTTGGCTTCTCATCGCCTCTATAAAATATACTCTATAAAATTGCACAAGGATGGCAGAGAGCATCTGAGTTCCAAGCATGTTTACAGCTGACAGAAATGTTTCAACTAAAAATAGCATGCATGACTGTATCTCTTAGGGAATCTCTCAGCTCAAAAATATTTACCAATATAAACATTTTGCACAGACTGCACTCTTCAGCAAATTGGGATGATCAGCAGTGAGACTTCCCTAACCTTTCCTGTTTTAGTCTAAAAATGAAATTCTTTTCTTCTAACCCTGTGATCCTATGCATCATACTGTCTCATCAGTGTGCTTCAAAACATATCCTTTTTATGTTTGAAAACACAACAAAAGAACTTTCTAATGAGAGAAAGTTTCATAAAATGGATCATGAGTATACAGCACTTATCACCAAGACTGTCACATAGTAAGGTCTCAATACGTGGTGATTTTTTTCATTGTTACTATTACCAGGACACATCTAATTTCTTCTGTCTCATAATGGAAAGAAAATGGAAAAACAGTCAAGGCATGTATTTTAAATGAAAGTCAGCTCAAATTTCAGAAGTAGATTTCTTACCCTGATGCATAGTTCAGATGTTGAAATATTACCCTAAAGAGTTTCAGCAGCTTTGGTTTTCAGGCCAGGTGATGGAAGAGCACGTGGAAAGACTTTTTTTCTCTGAAGTGGGAACTACATCAGGCAGTCAGTAATGAGGTGGGAAAAATGGACCAAACACCTTACTAGAGCTTGTCTCACCTGTCAAGTGCAGAGCTGGGGACATCACTTATAGAATACCTCATATACTCATTCAGTGACTGAGTATTCTTACTTACCTTACTGTTTGTAGCAAACTTGATCATTTGGTTTATTTTTTATTTTTATTTTTTTGAGTTAGAGTTTCACTCTGTCGCCCAGGCTGGAGTGCCGTGGCACGCTCATGGCCACCCCAGTGTCAACCTGCTAGACTCTGGCGATCCTTCCACCTCAGCCTTCTGGGTAGCTGGAACTATTTATTGTAGAGATGAAGTCTCTCCAAGTTGCCCAGGCTGGTCTCAAACCCGCGGGCTCAGGCAGTCCACTCGCCTCAATCTCCCAAAGTGCTTGGATTACAGGCTGAGCCACTGAGTCTAGCTGATCATTTGGTTTCTAAGTCAATGACAAACTGAAACGTAAAGTGAGGGGAAAAGGGCTTTTGCCACCAGGCCAAGAGCAAGAAAGAGACAGGAACAAAAACGATGTTCAAATTTGACCCAAGAGTTCAAAAAGCATATGGAACCATTTAATGGAGGGGGGGAATCCTTGTAATAAGAATACCATGCAAGTATTCCCACACCACTCTTGGTGGTCTGCAAAGTGATTTCATATGTATTTTACGTCAACACTAGCACAGTGAGGTAAGTAGAACTGTATACCTTAGAGGCATTTGGTGATTTGTCAGAGTGGAGTGCAATGTGTTGGTCTGAGATTTGACTCTGAGATCAGTGTGTTGTCCACCACCTACTCAACCTCCACACCTGCTGAGGCCAGTCTGCTCAAAAGTCAATAGAGGATGGCCAGTTAACCCTTAAGTTATACTTTAGGAAGATTTCTGTCTAAATAGATAAAATTGAAAGTGTTGCTCTTCAAAACGACTTATTCCTATATTGGCAAATATTTTCCAGACTTACAATCAACGTGTAGGTATATTTCCCAGACAGTAATGGAAAGTACCGTGCTATATGACCAGTATTCTTAGTTCTTAAAGATTATAGAGAACCCCATGCCTCCAAAGATCTTTCTTCTTTCTTATTTATTATATTTTTTTGATAATTTTAATGAGAAACACTAAATCCCCTAAATAAGTAACCAAATGATGACACTGAAAATGGCTTCCCTAAAAAGTAGCCCTCTCTTTTCTCCTCAGAATGACCTTTGAAGACTTTTATTGAGGAAAATCTGGTAGCTTTCCAAGAGAGCCATTTTCTGGCATGAGGAATTAGAAAACTAAACTGTCCAGGCCGTAAAACAAGGGTTCTCTGCACATGAGGGGCCAGGAAGGCCTGAATTTTTCCAATCGAGGATGATCCATTAAGCAGTCAGATTTTACTTTTTTTTAATTTTTTTGTTTTTCTTTTTTGTTGTCTTGTTTTTCTGTCTCTCATTCTCCCTCCCTTGCTATGTCTCGCTCTGTCCTGCTTGCTGTCTCTTCCTACATCAACAGGTGAGAAGCCCCACCAATGCAGCATCTGTTGGCGCTCCTTCTCCTTAAAGGATTACCTTATCAAGCACATGGTGACACACACAGGAGTGAGGGCATACCAGTGTAGTATCTGCAACAAGCGCTTCACCCAGAAGAGCTCCCTCAACGTGCACATGCGCCTCCACCGGGGGGAGAAGTCCTACGAGTGCTACATCTGCAAAAAGAAGTTCTCTCACAAGACCCTCCTGGAGCGACACGTGGCCCTGCACAGTGCCAGCAACGGGACCCCTCCCGCGGGCACACCCCCAGGTGCCCGCGCTGGCCCCCCAGGTGTGGTGGCCTGCACGGAGGGGACCACTTACGTCTGCTCCGTCTGTCCAGCAAAGTTTGACCAAATCGAGCAGTTCAACGACCACATGAGGATGCATGTGTCTGACGGATAAGTAGTATCTTTCTCTCTTTCTTATGAACAAAACAACAACAAAAAAGAAACAAACAAAAAAAGCTATGGCACTAGAATTTAAGAAATGTTTTGGTTTCGTTTTTACTTTCTGTGTTTGTTTTTGTTTCGTTTCATTTTGTACTACATGAAGAACTGTTTTTTGCCTGCTGGTACATTACATTTCCGGAGGCTTGGGTGAATAATAGTTTTCCCAGTCTCCCTCGGATGGTGGCCTTAAGGCCTGGTAGTGCTTCAAGGGGTCCACTGGTTGGATCTCTAGCTACTGGCCTCTAAATACAACCCTTCTTTACAAAAAAATCTTTTAAAAAAAGTTAAAAAAAAAAATTTTTTTCACTTGTGAAGAGCACTACAAAAATATATAACAAAATCGAAAAGGCCTACTGTCTTTAAGTACACCGCTTGCAGTGTTTCAGTGGACATTTTCACAATTCTGGCCGCTTGGACTTCACAGTAACCAGTTAAAACTGTGGAATATCACTTCTGGTTGAAAACCCAGAGGGAAGGCCCTGCTGTTTTCCACCTACCACGTTGTCTGATTTCATAAAAGGGCTGTGGGGCTGGGGAGGGGCAGTGGGTTCAGAGGTGTGGGAAAGAAAGGCGAACAGCAGGCTTCTCCCCCAGATTCTGCCGGGGGCCCACACAGCCTCGCCCATCTCCTCCATATCCCCCCTGTCAGCAGAAGCCAGGAAGACTTGGACAAGCAACAAGCAACAGTGGCTATCGTATTTATTCAGTGTCTTCGCTGAGCCTCAGACTCAGCACAATCAAGAGGGACTTTCATGAAAGGCAGGAATGCAGATAAAACAAAGATATCAGAAATTTGCACCTATGTGTCTAGGTACAAGAGAAGGATTATTTCCAACAATCTTTGCAAAAAAAAAAATGTGTCAGGATATATTCTTGTGGAAGAGAAAAAGAAAGAGAAATGGAGGGTGGGGGGAACAATAAAAAGTTCTTGAGGCTTTTTTAATTCAAAATTTTATAGAGGGGCAAAAGTGACGTTTACCAGATAGAATGCTGATTTTTTTAATATATTTACAACAGTATTTGTGTAAAAAAAAAAACAAAAAAAAAGTGAAATTGTTGAAAGTAATTTTTTTTCATTTTTGGTTTTGCATACACTGCCACCAATCCCTTCTCTTTTATTTTATTTCACACACATATATATATTTTTTGGTAAGTCAAGACTGTTAAGGTTAGCGATACTGCTTCCAGATAGAAAGAATAAAAGGCAACTAAAGTTATATTTGAAAGAGAGGAAGGATATTTTCTTCATATTTTTTTTATTTTTCTTAATTTTTATTATTTTAAGTATTGCCTGGGTTGATGAGGGCCTCTGTGGCCAGTCCATCCCTGCTGTAATTTGAATTGCTGCTTTGTATTTTGATATGTAGTTCTTTGACTTTTAGCAAGCTTAAATTGCTCCACTGAATATTTTTTAAAACTGATCCATCTAGAATTCTGTTCTTTTTCATGGGAAGGACTTTCTCTTTCAGAAAAAGTTTTCTTGCATCTCCAAAATTTCGTTGAGATCTTATGATTCTAGGATTTCTATTGACTTTACTTTTTTTCTTTGATGAAACACTAGTAATCTAGAGGTGTTGACAAATGGGTTCTTTCCTTTTGTGGTCAGCCTGGAGGAGGAGTTCACAAAACTCTGCCATAGCTCCTCACCCTTCACAACTACAAAGAGCATCTTTATGAGAAGCCTGTTACAGATCAGGATGCATTGATGCCAAAATTACTTTTTTTCCTTTCAAATATCACCTTCTGACTATTTCCACCGTGGTTAAGAGGGCTAAATAAGATGATCATTCTTTAGATGGTTTATTAACCCTTGCTTTTTGGAAAGGTTTTAGGGAAATTAATAAAAAATTCCCAGATGCCAACATCTACCATTCAAAAGGCCACCAATCTATTGCATCATACCAGATGCCACTCTCTCTCCCTAGTTGGGATTTCTCTCCTCGGTCCTGATCAAGGTATTATAATAGAGATTTTTCCATTATAGACAGTGTCCTGAAGGGATTCCAACTCAAATATAGCAATTCTTAAACCTCACTAAAACTTCCAAAGTTTCATTGCTGGGCAGATTTTAACACACTTAAAGGGAAAATTAAACAAAGCAGAAACACCAAACTACAATTATAAAAAGAAGAAGAAAAGAGAGAGTATTTTAGTTTTGAAATTACTTTGCATTTTAATTTAATTTTCCTTCTAATTTTCCTGTCAGCATTTTATTTACAAAAACTGTGCAGCAAACGAGGGAAAATCTTTCAAGGCAAGCAACTCTGTAATGACTAGATTGGTTTTATTCATATATTTTAGACATTTGGTTAACTTGGATCTTTTTCATAAGTTCTTTGTGATGCTTAGACGGGTTAGTATAACTGGAGTGTTTGTGAGTTTGATTTGGTCCTATGGTGCTTAATTCAGTGGATATTTTGCTGAAAGTTTTAATGTGGACTTGGATGGTTAACTGACTGTTGAATATCACCAATCATGGTGTCTAAGAGGAGTCCTCCCAAAAACTGTGTCCAAAACTGATCTGTTCTAAAAGTTAGTGAGAAACAGATTCAGAAATAGAGAAAGCCCATTTTTCTTTTGCTAATTTTGCTTTTTAAAATATCACTCTTGTAAGACTACTATTTCTACTTACCATCAGTAGAGGGAGCATTAGTTAATTGACTGTGTCATAGAATTGTTTTGATATTTTGAAAAACAAGTCATTCCACCCAAAAAAGAAAAAGATTGACATTAAGAAAAGAATTTTTTAGATCAATACATGTTACAAATGAAAGAAGGCCAAAAGCCATTTTAAAATATTTTTAACTATTTGACAATAATAGATTTAAAATAGTGTCTTTATTCAAAGTAGGGAGATTTTAATAACACTTCCAGAAAAGTCCATCTTGGGTCCCATTATGGCCCACATTTAACTGTCTTCTCAAATCTGAGGGAGACCCATTTGCCTTAATGCTGATTTGCCATGTAAAAAGCTAAGCAATTAGGCTAAGATCCACCTTTTGTGTGGAACATGCAGAGAAAAAACTGGTGACTTGAAACTCCAATTATCATCTTTTTCCTGTAAAGGAAGTGTGTCTTTAAAAAAAAAAAAAAGTTGGATGATCACTAAAGAATTCTTGGTGAGGTGATTTAATCATTGTAGTCCATTGTGAAATGGAATGCCCAGGTTTGCACAGCAGTAGGCTTATTTCTACTGTATGTTCATTCCTCCCAAACATCTCACAGCCTAAAATACAATTGACAATTGTTTTGTGGGGAGAGAAGGAAGCTAGATCGGAGTGGAAAGTCTAAGTTGGGGAGCAAAGAGGTTTCTTGGGGCCATTGCTATATGCCTGATCTCTCAAAGAGGCTGCTTTTCAAATGGGCCCGCATTTTACAAAATAAACCAGTCTGTACCTATTCCAAAAAGATAGAGATGCCAACCCTCACCTTTAAGTTAAACAATCACAGACATCTTAGGAAATACAGAAACGATATTTTACTTCAAGATCATAGAATGCTCACAGGTCTTTTTATGATTGTAGTTTCAAATCCTACAATCTTCTTACATTTAGACCTTCATGCTGGGATGATATCAGTGCTTTAAAAATATTTCTTTTTATTAGCTGGGAAAAAGATGGGTCAGATGAAAGCAAATGTTCCATATTTAAGATCTCAGGATGAGTACAGGGAACAAGAGTTAGTATGGAAAACAACATTTTTTCTTAGCAATTTGTTATTTTTAAATGAAACTTGCTAAACAAGGGAAGGGAAAAAAGTCAAAGAGGAATGTTTACTTTAAGATATTTAGATACAGTTTATGAAAAATAAAATGTTGTAGCACTCAAAACATTGGTAGTATCTCAGCATTGTGAGCAGTTTTTTCCCTATTAAATGCCAATGTTTGTACAAGAAAAGACCCCCAAATGTGTAAACTGTAACCCTAAAAAAAAAAAAAGTAATTGGAGCACTTGGATCTAATACAGATCTACATATGGGAAAAGAATGAGAAACAAGCTAGGCAAAAAAAAAAAAAAAGTCTGAAATGAAAGTCTCTGTATCAAAATGGTTTGCTATATATTTTAATTGAGTTGTAAACTTTAACTCCTAATAACATTTTTATAGACTGTTCCCTTTCCAAATCCCTATTGCTTTGAATCTATTTGTGCCATGATTAGGTATAGTGGATAATTTCCTGCTCCTATTCCAGCCACAGTTCATTCCTAGCCATCTTTGAGGTCACAATAGCTCTTGGCCATAGAAAGACTTGGGCTTTCTATAAAAGGCATAAGGGTTTTGTTTTATATCATCAAAATATTCTGTGAGGACCAAGAAAACACTTTTTTAAACTATGAACAGTAGGAACATGTACATTCTGATAATGAAACGAGAAAAGTTTCCTCTGGATATGTTTGTTTCACATTCAATCCTAATGTCTTGAGTTACGTGTACTCTCATCTCACAAGCACACCAGCAGCATGTGCCCTGCCCATGCTCAAAACTCAGTGTTTTCTCTCAGCACAGATATGAAAACCGGGATATGCTTCATATAAAATCCCTCGGATTCCCGAGAAAACATAATAAAGGCTTCATAATGCTCCCAACATCTGTTCCCTTAGGAAAGGGGAGATGAGGTAGATCTGTCTGGGACCACTAGATATGCCCATTCTAGAGCCTTCCTCTGTTGTTCTAGAAGATGTTATTTGATTAGGTAGGGCTGGGAGCAGGAGATATATGATTCTGCAGAAAAGGTATCAGATAATCAAATCAAGTCTGCCTCTGCTATAGTCAGTGTGCTGCTTCAAGGGAACAAAAGGAAGGTGCGCTGTAAGAGCGGACACAACCTGAGATGCCCTTGGGATTTAGGAGAACAGGAGGGTGCCTGTTGTGTCCTGACTCTTAAAAGAAATCTTCTAGAAGAATTCTTTAATTTAGTAATGAGTTGAAGTCCAGGGTAATGGAAGCTCTGGGACAGAGAACAAAAGAATTGCAAAATATATTCAGCACCAAACAATGCTAAACCAAGAAACATCCAATCACAAAACAAGAAAGTTTGGCAAGAAGTATTTAGAGAAATCTCTGGGCTTTTCCATGGGTAGGGGCGACAGACTCTCTTTTGAGTGATTTCTGGCTCTGAGAAACCTCTTTACTCGCTAGAAAAGAACTTTATTTAAATGGCCAATTTTGTCCCCCAGAAAAAGAAGTTTTAAAAAAAAAGAAAAATAGGACACTAAAGACAGAACCATGTGACTTGGTGACAAACAAAAGGAAGGGTGCACTAGAATTTCAATAGCTCCCTGATGCCATAGAAAAAGCAAAGCAACCCCATGTCTCCCCAGGCTGCAGCTCATGGAAAGAGTGCTTGAGCTGACCCAGTCACCGAGCTTTCTGAGGCCAGACATCTCTTCCCAACTGGAACAGCAGCAGCCTCTTTCCCCTTCTATGTTTGCATGAAGAAAGGGGCTGTCCTCTTAGGCACCCAAGAAGTAGACAGCATGGGGCAGACTCAAAAGCAATCTGTACCTGGTGCTCAGACAGGGTTTGGAGGCACAGAAAAAGCTCTTACACTTGAGAGAGAATATTTTTCATATTCCCAAGGGTTTTCTGTGTAGAGTTGCTATTTCTGATACCACTTACACCTTTACAAGAGGAAAGGCTGTGGTGACTCAGTGTTCCTGTAAACACAGAATGTGGAAATTACTAATCCAAAGCATCATTTCTAGCACTGGGTATCAAGATGATCAGCCTGACCAAAATACCCCAAAGATTTTTCTAAGTCTCTGAAGACTTTTTTCTCCTTGAATGCAGAATCTATAGCAGTCAGCAGCGTACATGAGCAGATCCCGGGGAATGGTGGTGGACCAGCTGGGCTTGTTTCCATTCTCTTCAGGTTGAAGAAGTGGATGGTGAGTTCTTTTCCTCCTCACCAAATGAGGGGTAAAAACGCCCTGGGTTAAAACAGGAAACATCCTCTTTCTGCACCACTGACTGAAACACCTGCCATTCCAGTGTTTTCTTTAGGCCCTGCCCGTTGCTGCATAAACGGAAGACTCTCAGACTGAAATCAGATCTTAAGTGACCTCAGTGAAGGTCTTTTCACAAGAGACTACTTATAGTGTAGAATTATTTCCCTAGACCAGAAAGCCCTGGGAAGAGGGCAAAAAAATACAGATTAATTGGAAGGCTCTGAAGTTATGGCATTCCTTGCTTTTTAATAGTCACATTATCAAAAAACATAATGAGCCCTATTCATAATTAGGGACTATGGAAACGGTGACTTCTTTGGGGATGCACCAAACTTGTCTGGCACCGGCTACTTTATCTCCTATCCTATTTCAGTGACGTGAGTCAGGGCTGAATGTAAAATAGATGTTGTATTACTAAAGAGTGAATCCCGTAAAACATAATCACAGGTGCCTGGGATACTAGTTTTAAACATTTCCTTAACAGGGAGAACGATCCTAACAAAAAGCTTTTTGTTCTTATATGGTGTATATCTCTAAGCTCTCTCTTCTCAGTTTTAGAGAGTATCTCATTTATCTGGTGGTTCTTTGTTTAAATGCAAACCCATAACTTTCAAGTCTTCAGTGAAGGAGCATAATCTGCAGATCATAGGCAAAATCTAGCCACAGTCATAAGAATGTAGACTTCTGGGATGTTGAAGGAGGGTATAAAAGCCCCTACTAGCCCTCTTTCAAATTCAGTGGTTTCCTTGGTTCAGAACACCCCCAGTGAGATCTTGATAGCCCCCAGACAGGAAAAAAAAAACCATAAAAGACATTTATTTCTACTACTGTTGCAACAGTTGTTATTGCCTAGCAAAATAATTTATATGTAGATTCTAGTAATGAAAGGGTCTTAACCCATTCTGTATGTCACAGCTGCTGTCCAAAATGTTTGTAAATGAGTGTACGTTATGCATATGCACACACAGTGTGGGGTGCTCTCAGCACAAAACTGTGCCACATTCATGTTACCCAATGGCAACATGATAGATTCTGAACTTTCTAGTTAGGAGTCGAAGGTCTGACATATCTCACATATCCTCTGCTCTGTTGCCTTAGTTGGGTGCATCAGTATCTGTGACAAGGCTTGAGGGCGTTCCAAAGGAGCCCAACCATCAGTGATGTCTGTGTATCTCTTTCAGGAGAAACTCGAATATGCTGTGAGGAGTAGAGTACATTTAACAAACTCTACCGTTCTATTGGATTTATTGATCTGTGTGTGCACATGTGTGTTTGTGTATATATTTATTGTCGCCTAGGAGTGTGCAGTGCCTCTCCAATGAAGCACACACTGACAGAGGTCCTGGTGCATAGATACTGTTGCCTCTTTCCACTGTTCAGGCGTGTGTGGCTCCCTTCCCAGGAAGCAGTCACCTGCCCACTCTGTTGCTTTCTGTAACGTTTCAGAGTTGGGAGAAACAAAGGCAGCTTGTTGGATCCACAGCAAACCCACAGGGACAGGCTGTTTTCCTCCAGAAAAAGGTAGAACAGAAGTACTCAACTGGCAAGCAGACAAGAAAGAGCAGCAGTCTGGGGTCTTTTACCGGGTCTTCTGGAGGAGGAGGGAGCCCTGACACCAGGCAGGCAAGACCCATACATACTTTGGCCTCAGCCATCCAATGGCTGAAAGGCCTCCTTTCCTTTCCTCTATGCAACCCAGTGTATAACACACACACACACACACACACATACACACACACACACACACACACACACACAAATGTTTTATTCCCAAACTAAAGCTTCCTAATTCTGCCTATATTTGCAGAATATTATCACAAATCACAAACTGTGTCTCCTGAAACCAATGTGGCCTTTGCCAAAGTCTTTCCAGGAGTGGGTTGTTTACCATGTCTAGCAAACCAATAGACTATCAGGGGAATATTTTTTGGTACTCTCTAAGAATTGATGGCTCTTGCCCATCTCAAACATCAAAGTAGAATGTCACTCTACCACTCTAGTGTAATGTGCTAAGTGAATGGACTCTGAAGGCTGGGTGGCCTGGAAACAGTCAGATTCAGTTTTCTCACTCCCATGCCCTTCTTTTATTAGATGGTTCATTATTTTTTATGACATATAGATTATTTCTGCTTTACAGGATTCAGAGGACATTTCTTTCCTCTTCTGTTTTGGTGACTTTTCCTCCTCCCTTGTTAAGTAAGGCTACTTTCAGTTGCAACTTTTTTGTTATTATTTTTTGAAATGTATATTGTCTTTCTATATCCAAAAGAAGTCTGTGACTGTAACCATAGGTATTTCTTTTTACTGGAAAAAAAATAGTTGTTTTTGTTTTTGATATTTTTTAATTATCAGTACTCTAGTGACTTTGTGAAAAAACATGAGTTGCTGTTTAGGTATGCTTACTTAAGTACAGTACACTACATTGCAGTATTTCTGAAACCTAGGACATACACATTATATATAACAACTCTATATTGAAATATATATTGCATTATATTCATTTTAACTTTTGAATCTGCCTATGATCATGAGTTGATTGAAATATTCTTTCTTTGCATATGTCACCCATCATCAACCTGCTGCAATTAATCTGGTGCATTTAATAATAATCATTACTCCTCTGGTTTGCTTTTTATATTATCAGCTTCAGTATTGTCTTTAGAGGATTAGAGTTTCTTTTTAAATTCAGACTTAGCAAATGTAGGAAAGTGAAAACTTTTTGTTAAACTTTTTGTTGGTGTGGCTAGTACAAAGAGGTTCATATTCAAAGTAATTTTGTTTAGCAGACCCTTTCAAGACCTAAAGAACAAAAGAAATGCACATGAATGTATCTGTGATTTTCCCCTCTAGGACTGTCACTGTCTGTATTTGCTTTTAAAAATATGGCCAATGGGCTGCTTAACCTCCACATGATCTGACCAACAATAGTAGGTTGCATTTCAAAGGGCCACTCTTCTGAGAAGTGTAAGATAGTGAAATGCCTAGTTGTCCCAACTGTATTCACAAACATTTATTTTAATACTGCTTCTTTTTACAAACTACTTTCTCCTTTCAATGGGCTTATAATTATTTTAACTAGCTTCAGCATTTCCCTGAAGGTATCTTGGCAATGTGTAGTATTCATTTTCCTGGGAGACTAAAAAAAAAAAACTAAAACCAGAGTTTGAGGGACTTTTTATTGACAGAGGCTAATAGTAATGAACTCAGAAATATATATATATTGAAGTCATTTTTTAGTCTGAAGAATCCATTAAATGGTAGTTCTTGTATATTCGGCCCTAAGTGTCTCCATCTTCCTGTTACAGTGGGGATTTGGTGCCTATCTTCTTTAACTAGGCCATCAAGGAACCTTCAGAAATCAGGTATCCTGTCTTCCTGTACAACAAATATTTTCAGATAGTATTTTCAAACAAAAAGCTTCTTCAGCTGTTCAACCCAATGCCTGGAAATCCTCATGGTTGAATCAACTTTTCATCCATCCTAGGTGCCTGAAACGAGTCTCCTCCTTCGGTTCTATGTTCAAGACAGAATAAAAACAGCTTTTGATAAAACTCAGCATTTCCACACTGGACCAATAGGAAGGCTTTTCAGTGAGAATACTGAGGAATTCCTTTCATATCTCCTAATAATAGCTTTTTATTTTCTAATTTCATCCCATTCTGCTGTACTCTCCAGCAAGTCCCCCCTTACCTCACCCACCTTTTCTAGGCTCTCCTCAGGCACTCCAGGTGTGAAGCCTGGTATTCATTAAGGAACTACCTACTCTTAGTCTACTTTGAAAGAGCTAATATCGACCCTAATAGCAAAATTACCAATCTGTTCTCCATAGTTTTCAACTAGACATATTTCTGCTAGGCAAACACAATTGTGAATTGAGTCTTAGGCTGTTTCCTCTCCAGTGATCACATAATACCCGAATTATATCCACTACATTATTTTCCTTCTTCCTTTTTCTAACTTTTTCCCTTTCTTTCTTATTTCTCTTTAAGACTACTTTAAATTACCTATTCTTCTCATTACTACCCCCCAAACTGTCATAATTATGACCCCTAACTGTCATTTCTCTTCCTTCCTCCACCCCATTCTGAACATTCTTCTTTAAGCTTTATTTTGTTAAAGAACACTAAAGTGAGTAAGTTCATAAACTTGAGACTCATAGACAGAGTGAACTATGTCTTCATTTTAGCTTCAGATTTTAAAAGTTATCAATATTCTTTTGAGAGTGGGAGGACCTGAATCACAGTTTTAAATGTCAACTGTACTAACTGAGGTCATTAATTCCTCTCACCTTCACATTTGGCCAAAGATAAAGAGAAAAATATTTTCTGATTTTTAAAAAAATACCACAGTGTTCAAATTCTTGATATGAGTAGACCATTTCTGAGTGAGAAAGAAATTATTAATGTTGACTATTTCAACTCATGCTAATACTTAGTCAAATTACATTGTTTATCAGATACTAGATTTACAGGAATCTAAAAAAAGGGTTGAAATAATTTTGATAACTGCTCAAGCCTTAGTGAGCTCTTTTCAAGCCAGAAAAGCCACTTCCACTTAAACACATTGTAGGAGACATTAGGAAGAATTTCTTTATTTAGGACACCTTTTGGAAAAAAAATTACTGATTGGTTTAGAACTTTGAGCAGTAGTTTATTAATACATGGAAAGATACATAGTTTCTAAGTTGTCTATTTTGCAACCAGAGATGACTTAAATACGAATTTAATATGAGCTTAAATAAAATAATATTAATGCTAGATGGATACTTCCACATTCAAGCAGTACACTCCCCAGTACTGAGTATTCACCATACAATTTGGTTATCATGATAAATTTCACTGCAATGAATTACAGCTGTCTGGTCACCAGAGCATTGCCCAAAAGATTGACTCATACTATTCTGAGTATATCCCTTTCCGGATGCTTATAATGTTATCTTTGCAGCAACCTTGTAACACAGTCTTTCCTGACTTCTAGTCCAATGTTCTTGCCATGATACCACATTGTCTCTCAGCTCTTGAAGACAAATCCTGTGACATTTCAAGTGCCATCTGGTTTTGAGTGCAGGAGTTATGTTTTCAGTTCTTGCTTTACCCTTTGACAAAAAGTATCAACGTTTAATATCTGAAATGTATTCCTATTTGACTTGAGGCTTGACCCAGCTTTTATCTTAATCAAACCAATTTGTAACATCGACTCACATCATAAAGAATAATGAAAATAGATAGAAGTTTCAAAAGCCTTCCTGAGGCATGCATCTAGTAGAAAACCAACGTTTCTAAAAGCCAATGTTTACATTGCTTAGGACTGTGATCTTCACCTGGAATGTTCTCCCAAACACTCCTATCTCCTTCTCTTTCTTTGTCCATTCTAACTCCTGGTATCTTATTTTAAAGTCCTCTTCATCTAAAGTACTCTTCTCCTTAGGCATTGGTTCCCAGGAAGATAAAAGACACTCTTTTGAATCCTAAAATACTATCATTTAAAATGTAATGTGGAGTAGGAAAGGATCTGGCTCTGATAGATCTTATTTGATCCAGTTAATATGGGAGCTTCTTGACACTGTTCCTTCTAGTTCCTCAAGAAGAGTCCAACCCTGATACCTAGGATCTCTCACTACAACCTCTGCGTTAGCCTCAGATTAACAGCCAACTCCTGGTTAATGTTCTAGATACTCCGGGGTGTGCATTTCTTATTGCTTATGACTCTCCTATTGTTTATGAGTCTTTTTCCAATCTGACACCTGTCAGGAGCACCAGTAACCCTAAAAGTAACTAATGCAGCAAAATAATAGAAACACTATAGTATATATTTGTGAGGATAGGAAGGAATTTTTTTCTTCTTTTCCCCATGAAAAGCTTGCTTCCCCCACACCCCACAATGCATTTCAGAAAGTCTGCAACTCATTTTACAGATACGTAGTTTTAGAATTTGCAAATATAGCTTAGGTAATGTTCTGATATTGAGGCTGGTAGCAAACAAGTTTATTTTCTGCACTGGACTTTAGGACAAGTGTGCATAGATGCAATTCCTTCAAAGAAAGTGAAACATGGTAAAGCAAAGGGTTAGTACTTTTACACATTAAAACAGTTGTTTGCTATCTGTAAACCTTGATAATTATTACTTTTTAGAAATCTGAAACTGGAGGAATGTGTATTTCAGTAAAGTTTGTTTGTTGATTTGTTTCCCTTTATTTCTTTCTTCTCAAGATAGTAAAAGATTTGTATTCTTTAATTTGATGCTGTCCATAGACAGTCAAATAACTGCCTACCCTTACTCTATTCACTTCCCTCTTAGAAAGAAAAGTCTTCCATCCTACCATTAAGGAGTCTTTTCTCCATGAAAATGTTATCTTCCTTTTTTAATAGCACCTGAGAGCTTTGGAGAGAAAATTTCTCTCTACACTTTGAGGATAGAATAGTTAAAATAAAACTGTTCTTTGAGAAAGAAATTCTATGTACCTAAACTAACAGGTCTTGGTCCAAAGAATGGAAATTGATTGCAGATGAAGGCCATGCATTTTATACTACAAGTCCTTATTGCCTCCTCAAATCCTTTTTGGAATAAGACTGGCTGGGAATAAATTATTTTAATTAAACTCCTCTTTGGATGTTTGTTATTAGTATCTAGTGCAGAATACCCAGAAAAGAAAAAGAAAGGGTGCTGCTTAAAATGCCACATCAGTCCATCTATAGATTCTTATAATTGTAGATATTTCTTTTCTAGTCATTTCAAGACTATATGTGTTCATGAGGTCTCAAATAGAGAAACACCCATTACTCCACCACTTCTCACCCATTCCCCGCCCCCTGCCCTGGAGGCCACAATAACAGAGGGAGATTGGCACTGCTTTGCCAGGACTTCACTGTACCCGTCTATCCTCCCTCTATCGCAAAGAAGGAAAATCCAAATTAGAAACTTGGGGGGAAAAAGGAAATTGTAGTATTTTACTTGAAAGCATACTGTTTTTTTACTCACCTCAATCTATAGACAGTCTGACAACCTTTTTGTAACCTGTCTTTTGTGCTGTAATTGACATTCTTGACTCAATCTTTAAAATAATTGCCATTTCAATTAAGTGAACAAAGGAAAAGCAAAGAGAGGGAACAGGACAATGTGATGGGACTAAATTTGTTGCGGGTCTGGATTCCTAAAGCCAGTTGTTAGGGTTACCAGAGAAAGTTAGCCCACTCACCCCTTGCTTGCCTGTCTCTTATTGTTAGAGTTCTAAGAATTAGTAAGATAACTCTGCTTCTTTGTTATTCAAGACTTCTCACAATGCTATCAAACCTATCTAGGGAAATTGTAGAAACCCTAGACTTCTCCTATACTTAGCCTGCTCTCTTGGGTATGAGAGGAATATGCAGAGGGATACAACTGAAAATAAAATAATCGTTCAAATTCGAGATAAGATTTTGCTGTCATCTGTAGTGCTTTGTGCATATCTACAGCTAGGGGAATCTTTGAAAAACAAGGCTAGTTACTCTCTTCTTGTTCTTGGGACAAACCTTGATTTGGAACCAGCAGATCTGTAGGAGAATATTTTCAAAGATTTTCAGCAGTTAATCCTCTCCCTTGGTTCAATTGAGATGAACCTCAGTTTTCCTGAGGGGCCTATTAAGATAGAAATTAAGGGCAATTTACATATATAATTAAAATTATTTTTTGCACTATTGTTGGAAGAATTATGGTTTTTAGAGTAGATGGGAGCAGGGTCTCTTAGTCAGCCTCATCATAGCAAACACAGGTAAGAAGCTGATATGATATAGAAAATCTATGATAACTTGATGTTTTAAAGTTATCTGAGTGTGCCTAACTCACTCTACCAAATTCCTTTGTTCCCATAATCTATTGTAAACTACATTTTGATTCTCTTGAGATTTCCAGCATGCATGTGTGAGTATGAGCAGACAAGCAGATTTATACTTGGAGGGTAAAGATCCACACAAATGGAAGAGACAGTTTCTCCAGGATTATCAAATGCAAATCATTTCTCCAGAATCACTCAACATTGCCACAATCCAAACTAATTCTAGATTAACCTGAAGACAGAAGTAAGCTCCTTAAGAAATCCCACTATGAATGTTTTTTTCTTAGAGAATAACACAAGAGGTGCAATGCAGACTCTTAATTTAGATGTAATAATTCACTTTTATATTTAATAATTGTACTTTTGTGTGAGTGTGCCATTGAGCTATTTGTACCAATTTTCAATCTATCGTTCTGAGAGGGGCCTTGAGATTTTCTGCATATATGTATGTATATCTGTATTTATGTGTAGTCAAAAAAAAAAAGTGAACAGGAGAGGAATGAGGTGAGGGAAAAGTGGTCAATGTAGAAAAGTGAGTGCTCCTAGTGTCCCTATTTATGCTATGTATGGTGGCTGCTGCCTGCAGCCCTCGAGGAATAGCTGATTGCACTATTCAAAAGAGAGCCCAGCACTGTTAAATTTAGGACCGTGTTTTGGGAAATGGGAAAGTTTATCTTTTTCTGTACCCATTCCCTTTGCATCAGAGCCATTTGACATGATGAAAACCATTAAACAAAAACCACTACTGACCTTTGCATTAAGTAGCTATTTTCCTCTTCTAAATAGTACCCTTGATTTTATTTTTATTTTTATTTTTTTTATTTTTTTTGAGTTGGAGTCTCACTCTGTCATCCAGACTGGCGTGCAGTGGCCGCTCCCGGCCACTGCAGTCTTGACCTGCTGGGCTCTGGCGATCGTTCCACCTCAGCCTTCCAAGTAGCCGGAATTACAGGCATGCGCCACCATGCCCGGCTGATTTTTTTATTTATTGTAGAGATGAGTTCTCGCTGCCCAGGCGGGTGTCGAACCCGCGGACTCAGGCAATCCACTCACCTCAGCCTCCCAAAGGCGCAGGATTACAGGCTGAGCCACTGAGCCCGGCAGTACCCTTGATTTTAACTCGACTACTTCCCTTTATTTTCTGCCTATTGGCTTAATGTTTTACAGAATAATACATAGGTGCATACTAGTTTCTCTCATTTGAGCTGAAACAAACAGGGGCAGGAAAAGAGATGACTCACAGAAATGTGAGGTAGAGACTGAATTTCCCACTTTTGTAGCACTGGTAATCTTTGTGAGAGCTGTTTAGAGGTGAGCTTTGGGTCTATAATAGGGCTTTTTTTTTTTTTTTTTTTTTGCACTAAATATGACTGCACTGCATTGCACTATTGAAATGTATTTTCTTGTGCCAGGAGAGAGTATGTTATGTATGGGAAAGAAAGAGGCAAGTTATGAAACTAGGAACAACACAAAAAATGGAGGACTATTTCCATAGGGCTTGGATTTAGTGGGGTTGGTGAGAATCTGTAGAATCTCTGCCAACTCTTGACCAGGCCTAGAAACTGCCATGCTGTTAGGATCTGTTGTTCTTATTATAAAGAAGTTAGGTTAGTACATTTAAGAAGAAGTTTACCCAACTTTTTTTTCCAACTAAGCTTTCAGTAAGAGTTGTAATATGAGGAAGCTGACTAACATGGCATGGAAGTCTTCACCTTGGCCTACACCAAAAAGCCCTTGCTGGTGCACATTTCAAGTGTGGTGGAGGGCAGTGGTATGTGCTCCTTTCAAAACAATATAAGCTTGTCCACATTGGAGATATCCTTTCAGCCTGAGCATGCTTTTCCATCCCTGGGTGAAAACTAGATCAGGCTAACCAAAGAGGAAGGCCATGGCATATGGTGAAGTCTTTTAAGAGGACAGTAAGGGAACAGTGCAATAAACACTGAAAACCAGTGAAGTAAAAGGTTTATTTTGAAACAAACTAGGCCAACTTTGAAATTGGAGGAAGGGCTGGAGACTTGACCAGAACCTACTAGCTGCTCCATCGTAGTCTATCCCTATTAAGCAGAAGACCTTAATAGTGCCTAAAAGTTTAGCTTTGAAGGTTTTTTTCTAACTTCTTTTTGTTAAAGTTTTGTATTGCCTTTTTTAATCTTAGAAGTAATCAGAGTTTGACAGCTCTTTAGTAACTGTTAATAAGAGAATCTTGCTTCGCAGAAAAAGCAATAGATTGTGTGGGGAATAATAAGATACTAAATGGCTCTTCCAGATTCCAAGGTGACAGCTTTGAAGATTCTGGCACAGTAAGAAAGGATCACAGCCCATATAAATGACTAATAATGAATTTCTCTGAACACTATCACATGTGAGGTCATCAATTTGGAAAACTCTCAGTTGAGGCTTCTTTCCTAAAATTACAACATTGGTACCTATCTCTTTCTCTCCCTTCCTTAGTATCCGTCCAAGTGTACTATTCCAAGTTAAAACTTTTTAAGGAAGTTGTCAGCCTTGCTAGTTAGAAAGACTCCATCTAAAGCCTTTAGAACTAACATAAGCAATCCCTAAATCCCTCAAAGCATGATCTCTGTTGTAAATAAGAAACTAAATTCACAGCTCTTTACAGGTACTTAGAAATGTGTATTGGGTAATCACTAAGAGGACATATCCTGCACCAAGCCAAAGCTATAGAAAGAAATAATTGACCTTTTAAAATATATTCACATGAACTGTCCTAGGATACTTCTCTTGGAGCTTTGGGAAACTTCTTCCTTGAAATTTGCATGCCCACTCCAGTTCTGTCACCAAAGATTTTAATCTTCAGAGCCTAAACTCCTCTCTCCCAGACAAAAGTACTACCACAAGCTCAAGAGATATGCTTTGATAGTCAAGAGAGGACACTTTGGTTTTCCTTCCATTCACAGTAGTATCTACAGGAGACCTTGTTATTAGAGGAGGTGCCAAACTGTCTTTATGACTTAGGATTTGATCAGAGGTTTAAAAATTAGGAAAAAATAAGCTATAGTACTTGACACTGTAAACTATCTTTGATAGAGTCATGACCTGGAGACTGATGGAGAGAAAGAAACTTCCATGGAAGAGAGTGAGCTAAATCATTTATAACCAAACAAGGGTCATTGGTGAAACATAGGGCAGTGTCTACACAAGTGCAGGCCAAGCCTCCACACAGCCAGAGCCAATTGCAGTAGCTGGTGGGGAAGTTGGATAACTTTCAAGTACTGAAAAAGCCACAGTCTAGATTTTGTTGTGATTGCTGGAGTGGTTGAAACGCCCATGCCCATGGCAAGGAAAATGCTTGGAGGCTGATCTGTTGTGATAGTGCCTTTCTTGTTGTAGTGAGTACTAGATTAATAATTTATTCAGTTATGCTTTTCTGGACCATTGCCCCAGTCTTCTGAGGAGGTCTGAAGGGATAGTATCCACTTAGGATGAAGGGATAGGATATTGCTCCTGGAATGCTGTGATTTGATGACATTTGCACTAGTTTCTTAAACTCTCCTTTAAACTGGAGCAACTGAATGAGAGAAAAACCAAGGACAGATCAAAGTTAAAAGAAACCAAAAGCAGTGTTTTCTGACTGATGCCATTTCTTTTTTCTTTTTCTTTTTCTTTTTTTTTTTTTTCTGGAAGAAAATTTTATACTTGTTGGTTACCAAGCTCAGCTCTTACCAAGTCTTTTCTTTTTTTTTCCCTCACGCTAAACCATCAGTGTGAATTAACCATCAGATAGGGATAATTAATGTAAAGAGCCCCTACCATGACAACTTTGCATGCCTTCTCTGCCCCATCGAGGTGGGAGCTGATGGGATCCCCAGATTCGCCTAGCTTTGTGGGAGGTCAATAAGCATGGATATCATGTGGAGTGCTGAGCTGACACATATTTACCCAGCAGTCATCGGGGTCTGCAGCTAACCTAAAAGATGCTCTGAGAGAGAAGGAAACCAAAGTGTTGAAGAAAACAAAAGGAGGTGGTGCCCAAAGTTCCTCCTCTCTCTCTTCTTTCCCACCTCACCACCATGTCCTCACTATCACAATTATATTTCATCTCATATATTATTTGTTACCAGAAAAATTATTTGGTTCCTTGGTTTCTCTCTTTATCAGTGGGCTGCAAATTCCTCCAAAATTAAAAAACAGAGTCCTTTAGCAGCTCCCCTGTGTCTAGCCAGTTTCTTAAATGCTATCCACCTGGTCTTGACTGGTCAACTAAAATAACTTGGAAGTAGCTTTGGCTGACTCAACCACCTGTCTACTCTATTTTCATTCTGTTTCCATTGGAATCTTAAGTGCAGCTATGGAAAGGTGGAAATCACGGGAAAGGTTTGGAGGCTGCAATTCTAGGACATAGCTTGTGTCAGGAGTTTATATTATCCAAAATATATCTTTCTACACCTGTTTTCATTTACTCTGTTGCCCTGGTTATAATTTCTTTATATTTGTGGTTATTTTTATAAGAATAGAGTTCATTTGCTATGTCTATGAGTAGTTTTTTTCTACTGTCCCCACATGGATGCAGTTCCAACCTGTTAATGAAATATCCTTTTATTATATTATTGATATGTAATTCTACTGTAGACCAAAAATATAAAAACAAATTTGTTCCTTTTAAAGATATAAAGAACTAGTGAGTAAAAGATTAAGAGTTGAAGGAAAAGTCAGAAAAGCAGTGGTTAACTATGTCGAGTTAGAAATCTAAGAGTAGCCTTACCTATTTTTTAACCAGTGCTTGCCAATCATACTGTAGTTGGGATTATATAATCTTGGCTCCTTCGTGCTTATGTTCTATAGTTCTTATTTGTCTGTTTGTTTTCTTTGATGTAATTGAGGTTGCACATCATGCTATTTTTGGCAATGCCTGATTTTATTATATTGTACTTTTATCAGTCATTTCCTTTAAAAGGATGGGGGGGAAAGGTTTATTTCTTCTTTTAATTTAAAATTTGTTTAATGCACTGGAAACAAAATTGGACACATTTTACTGTTTTAAAAATCAAAAACAAAACAAAACAAAAACTATGAAGAAAAAACCAGCAAGCAAATAAGCAACAGAGAAAAAAACCATGAAAAAACAAACAAACCCTATTTGTACTGGATACACATACAAAGTACATCCCACATAAAAGATAAATATTGTCAAGTAAGAAAAACATACAGTTTAAACTGCAATGCTGAAAATATAAAAGGAACCTAGACTCAGTGGGAGTGAAGATAAGCCATTCCTTTGAGATCAGAGATCTTGTCATTATTCCAGTGAATGCCCAACCTGGAGCTCTACATCAGCTTGAGCTCCATTTTGGAAAAAAATTAAAAATAAAAGTGATGCATATATATATACACACACATATGTATATGCACTATGCTTGAGAAAGTGGTTTTTAAGGATGTATATATACAGTACATGCATGGACACACTTCAGTCCTCTGATGGCCCATGTGCTACCTCATGTATTTGTTTCCTCATGAGGATTTGCAACGGGTGGTCTCATAGATGACTCATTGGCATCAGCATGTGCTAAAGAAGCTCTTGAATCCAATCCTGAATCCTGATCTCCCTTTTTCAACAATCCCCAGTACCAAAAGGGCCAATTGACCCATACAAATGCATAGTAAAGGAAGGATGGAGATATTTTGCCAATCAACTGGCTAGACCATTTGTTTAATGTTTGCTGGGTTTTTCTGGTTTTGTTTTGTTTTAGAGTAGGGGTGGGAGTGGATGTAACTTCACAATCCTAATACAGTAAATGTTTTGCATCTTCCATGTTTTATGCAAAAACAGACATTTAAATCAATAAATAATTGTGCCCTAGACTGAAAGTTAATGTTTAGGAGAGGAAAAAAATTGTTGGAATTTTTTCTACATTTTTTTGTGAAGAATCTTTTTTGGAAAGGAAGGATACATATTTTTGTTGTGTAATATTTTCTATTTTTGAATGCATTTTATTGGTACAAGACTGTTTTTTTGGTGAAGACATTATTTAAAAAAAAAAAGAAAAAACTAATCGAAAAGTTTGCCCTTAAGGATATGCTGCAGTTTTGAGGTTAAAAAAAAATAACTGATTCAAGATGCGTGTTAAAAGTTGGGATTATATTGTTGTTTTTTGTAATTGTTACAAGAAGAAGTTTGTACCCACTGCTGTTTATTTTGTTTCAGATGAGTAAGTAAAGGGATTGTTCTTGTTTTATTCTTTTTTAGAGAAAAAAAAAAGCTATTTATGAAATGTCAAAAACACTGGACTGTGAGTTTAAGTGTGGAAGCATTTTACCACCCTGTGTCTTCAACCAATTATGGGAAACCCCTTTTCTCTTCCCCCCTGCCTTAGCCTTGCCAAATGAGAAAAATATAACAGCTGTCAGATGATCGAAGCCACCGAAGCCCTGCTTTAATTTTTAAGGTTTGAAAAAGTTGGAAAAACCAAAGTTAAATTTGTTTCTGAAATCCTGCTGTCCATAGCCCTTTTTTGTAGACCCAGCCAGGCTCTTTCTCTCCATCTTGGATACTTGCCTTCTTGGGGACCAGGGCGACTATGATGCAGAGAGAGGCATACAAGTGGTGAGCCTGAGAGTTGAAGTCTCATGGAGTAATGTGAGTGAGACTTCAGCCTCTCCGTGGCCAGCCACACTTTCCCATCCAGACCAGGCTGCCGAGAGCATACGCCAACGCTGCCTGAGGAGTGGGAGCCTCCGTCTCCTCCACCTACTTCTGAGACCTTGCTACTGTCATCATCTTCTCTAGCATGGCTCTGCTTTTCTCAGCAGTCCACATTCCATGGATGGGAGTGTGGAAGGGCAGGATCCGACTGGAAGACAAGCTGAGGGTGGTGGAAGGCCCCAGCCCTCGGGAAGACAGGGCGAGGGACCACTGAGCACAACGGAGCTTGGCCACCCCCTCTGTGGTTCCATGGATGGTCCATCCATCTGCTCACTGTGAAGGTGGAGAGACAGAGGGCCCGAAGGCTGTTCAATAGCTTTTCCATATTTTTTCAACATTGAAAAAATAATTTTTAAAAACTGTGATATTTTTTAAAAAATCATTTGGCTGGAGGGAAGGGAAAAGGGAAACACCAAAAGCTGTAACATGATAAACTGGAGATATTTAACTGGGGCACTTTCTAGACCAAGACAAATTAATTCCTTTCTGGACTCAAAGCAGCCAAATCTTGAGACTGTCAATGACAGAAAGTTGAAGAGAGGGCTCCATTTCCTCCTTTCTCCTTTCTTCTCTCTGTCTCAAAATTTTCTCTTGTTCTCCTTTCCCAACTTCCCTTGGACTCCTGCCCCAACAACCCCCAGAACTCCTATTTCCATGTGTATGAGTGAGCACGTGCATGCACGTATGCGCGCACACACACACACAGAATACCATTTTCTTAAGATTGTGGGACCGAATAAAATCATGTGCCTTCATTATTTCCTTTTATAGTTAGATGAACCTCTTCCTTTTTACAATTTTTTTTTTAAAGATAGGGAAGGTTGACGTGTTGGTGGAAGATATGGGCATCATTTGAGAAGTAATTTCTGTTGAGCACATTCCCCCAAAACATTAAACACGAACATTTCAACCCCTTTACAACACTTTTTGGACATTTAAAGCATCAAATAACCAGATGCATGACTGCCTAAATCCATTTGATTTCAGAGCATTTCCTGAACATTCTATTTCATCGACTTCTTTGATTTTTATCAAAAAAATGAGGTGAGCAATGGCAAGTAGCCTTGTTCTCCCGATTTGGTGCTTTTGCTTGTGGTGTGGGGTGGGGGTGGGGGGTGGGGGGTGTTTAGACAAAGGGTGCATTCCTAAAGCTCTTGGTGCTGAAGGGCCTTGAGTTCCTTTCAGAGACTGTATTTGACACACTTCACGTACACACAGACAAATGGTATCACATGCAATATTTGATTGAAGCAATGGAAGAGGCTCTTTGAAATGGGGTTTTGCATCTTTTTGTAACATTTTGATTTCTCTGGTGCCTTATTCCTACTCAATGCTGGCACTCACATACCCACAGGAAGCTGACTCTGAAGTCAGCCTCAAGAGTGGGGACGTATGGGTGATGTTTGAGCACGTGGGGGCCATGGGGAGGTTGGTGTCAGTTGGTGGGGAAGGGACTAGATGGCATCTCTTAGCTGAAGCCAAGCAGGGACTGAGCAAATCCACTACAGTCAAGGTAGCAATTCTGACACGTAAACACACAGCAAATTCATTCTTCCTCACCTGAACTTTCCTTCCTCTTCCTTTTCTATCTCCACCTTCTCATAAAGGTGCTGCTGCTACTGAGGTGCCCAGAGTCCAGAATGCCCAGTAATCACTCAGGCACAAGCCTGGCACTGCCACGTCAGCCCCTGGCATGACCAAACCCAGGTTTTTCTTGCTTGGGGCTGAGAACCGTCAGATTTTTCTCATCAAAAACATTTTCCAAGGAATCAGTGGATTACAGTTATTCTGCATTGAAAATGCACTTTAAAAAAATAAATAAAAGCTCCAAACTGTTTAAAATATACAGAGGGAGCAGGGGAAAGATAAACACATGCTAGTATCTGAACCCAGTTCAGTTTATCTCCAGTTGAAACAATATACACTATATTATGTATAAATGTATACACATTTCCTATATATATCCACATATATAGTGTATATATTATACATGTATGGGTGTGCATATGTGTATCTAGACATGTGTGCACATAACAAAATCAAATGCTCATTACAAATCCAGATGCTCATTACAAAACCAGATGCTACACAAACAGCAGCAGAGGAAACAAGGTTGGACTCTTGCAACAGATCACAAAAAATAAAAACAGCGACTTGCAGTGACTTTGGTCATTTCTGTATGTTCATAAGGAATGGATTGTAACAGAAAAAAAGGAACAGTGTTAGCGAAAGAAGAAAAATGGGCGAAACCATCTTGATCCAATGGGAATGCAGTAATGTTCTATACCATTTCATCAGTTATTTCTTTTAGTCATGTTGATTTGATTTCAGTTTTTGGCTATTAAAAACATTCTTAAACTCAAGTGACCCACAACAAACTGAACAAAACAACTACAGTGAAAGCCCTTTTCAGTGGAAGATGTCAGAAATCTCAAAACCCTTGGCCTGACTCAGAACTACCATGCACAAATCAGTACTCTGTTAATGTTTGAAATGAAAACTGAAAAAAAAACTTTTGAAGCACCTTAATGTGGCCATCCATTTGAGAAGTGGGTGCCACTTTTTTCTTTGAGCACCTTATTGATGTGTTTTGCTATCTGCTGTCTTTCTGTTACCTGTTGGCTGAATGGCTAGCTGTTAACATACACATGTACACAGACCAGACATCTGGTATGTGTGCTCTCAATGAAGTTTACTGTGGTGACTGCTGAAAGGTGACCCCATTTCCTGATGTTCCCGCCACAGTGTTGTGATAAGATTCGAAGAAACCCTTTTCCCTGCACAGAAATGATTCTTATCACAGGTCTCTTAGTATGAAAAGGAATATGGTCCCTTTTTTGCAATTGCTACTGTGTACACACACACACACACACCATGCACATGTGCATATACACACACACTGTATACTTAGACCTAATACACACACACACACACACACACACACACACACACACACACACACACACACATTCATTCGTCCAAGTGGTATTTCCAGTGTCTGTGTGGGTGTCACTGTTTTTGCAGTTTCCATTTCCCAGTGAATTTTGAATGGAGGGCAACTTTTCTAACCAGACTGTCTTTTCAGACCAAAGACCTGGGAATTGGGGAAGAGTTTGGAAAGAGGGAGAGGCAAGGAAAGAGAAAGCTTTAAGTTGAAAGATTAATTTCCCAAGAGGAACTTGGGCTGAATGACTACAGAGATTGTACCCTCCAATCTTTGCAGGTGGGCATGGAACACTGCTTGTTATCACTCTGTGTGCCGGATAAATCCACATATACACAAACACACACATCCATTCATCCACATACATGGTTTGGGATGAGCAGGTCAATAGTTTTGAGAGGGAGTTTGTTCCTTTTTTTTCTCATTATACTCTTAAGTTATCAGTTATCAAACAAACAAACAGAAAAATCATTTTGAAAAACCTTGCATACGCCTTTTCTATCAAGTGCTTTAAAATATAGACTAAATACACACATCCTGCCAGTTTTTTCTTACAGTGACAGTATCCTTACCTGCCATTTAATATTAGCCTCGTATTTTTCTCACGTATATTTACCTGTGACTTGTATTTGTTATTTAAACAGGAAAAAAAAAACATTCAAAAAAAGAAAAATTAACTGTAGCGCTTCATTATACTATTATATTATTATTATTATTGTGACATTTTGGAATACTGTGAAGTTTTATCTCTTGCATATACTTTATACGGAAGTATTACGCCTTAAAAATACGAAAATAAATTTTACAAGGTTTCTGTTTTGTGTGGAAGAGTAATTGATGTTGCTAAGAATGATGTTTGTTTTTTGGGGTTTTTGTTGTTTTTTTTTAAATGTTACCAGCACTTTTTTTGTAAGTTTCACTTTCTGAGGTATTGTACAAGTTCACACTGTTTGTGAAGTTTGAATATGAAGGAATAATTAAAAAAAAAACTCTTCTCTTGGTTTCCTCCTGTGTCTTCTTTATGTTGTGATTTCTGTTCTAGGCAGCTCTCCACATTCTTGTATATACTGTGGTCTTGTATATACTGTGGTCTTATCTGAGATCATCCAAATTAAGGACTATCCCCAGAAGCCCAGAAAAATTCTCAATATATCAGTCATCTGAACACAAGAAGTAAGCATTACAGTAGGATTGGCGATGTTGAGGTCACTTTGGAGAAAGAAAGCAAATTTGTGCATTATCCTACACCTGTCCAAACCTCAAAATGATGACGTGGTTCATTTACTTCTATACAGATTGATTCACAGTTTTTCCTTCTCCATGTGCAAATCAATATCTATCTGCTTCCTGTGGAAATAACCAATCCCAGTGGTTATTACTTATTTTATATTATATCGTAATGCTAACACTATGCCCACCTATCCTTGCATTCCTTCATCTTTATTATCCATGATTCTATCATTCAGTCTCCTTTTTATCTTTTGGGTTTCTCATATCTGTGTGCAAAAAAGGAACATTCGTGACATCAAATACATATTTCCCCATTTGATGACTTTGCAGCCCCTAAACGACTCCTATTTGGTCCACAGACCCCTTCTTTTATGTAACCTCACCCATAAGAGCTCTCTAAACTCATCATTTGTACAGAAATTGCTGTTGTGATAAGAAAACTCACATCCTTGGTGAAGTCAACCCAACTGAATTAAATTCAGAGTCTTCAGTGAGCATCTGGATTTCTCTCAACACTAAAATGTATGAATAAAATGGAGGAAAGTATTTCATCCTTGGAAAGCTTTCAAAATCTAACAACTAGAAAGAAATAGAAGTTCATATAAAATTAAGAACTGGATTGTACTATTCAGACTCGGTGCCATGGGAGTTTATAAACTAACAGAAAGATTATCATAGCTAGAGAAAGTCAAGAAAAGCTATAGGCAGTCCAGTTTGGACAGTCACAAAGATATTAGACTGAGAAGCTGAGCACAGACAGACATGTCCACCAGTACGGGAACTCAAAGATATCCAGGCGTTAACCTAGGATGGGGAGGCTCATAAGGAGACCACTGAATCCCTGAGGAGTCACGATGATGTCTATGAATTTAAATATTGACTTCTTGCAATTCAATCACTGAACTTCTAAGTTACCCTGATGTTCTAAGAAGTGTAAAATAAAGAGAAAGAGAAGATTTTCATGGTGCCTAATTTGTCCCCATCTGACTTCTGTGAACCAGCATCTCAAAAAATCCAGCCAACTTCAACCAGTCTTTGATCTCTTTGCACCATTCACACACTCTTGAGGCCTCCTCTATACCTGTTGAAAACATTGTGGTGTGGTTTATCTATAGGGCCTAATAATTGTAAATAGCACACACTACTCATAGCACTTCACAGTTTATAAAGTTTCTCCTTCATATATTTTATCTGTCTTCAAAATTACACTGTGAACACTGTGATGTAGCTATTACTACACTGGTTTATAGAGACACAGGTTCAGAAACATGTGTTTTTTCAATACACAACAATTAATAAACTACTGCTTGAAGTCAGGTTTTCTGAAATCCAATATTTATGCCACACAAGTATTTCTCAAACTTGAGTAATGTATACGCCCGTATGAAGGGGAAAAAAATACTTCTCACAGAGCTCCTCGATGAGAGGGAGTCTATGATTATTTTATCATAACATTTAGTAATAAAATAGTGCATAATTATTTTATTATAAACATTCTTATATATGCTCAAATGTAACACCAAGGAAACTTATTATGTTTATATCTCTTGCAGAATTATAAAACTAAAATAAAGTTGCAAGTTAAATACAGATAAAGCTACATAATTGAATGTCTACAAGAACAACATGAAGGTACTGAATGATGCTTTGTGGATCTAAGTCATGGCTCAGAGTGAAGTGCACTGTGTGCTTTGGCACTCGTCCTTCTGAATGCAGCATCCCTACATGACAGTTTGCAAAGGGAAGACAATTTTCCCACCACTTTCTCAGTATTTCAACCATTGCAAAATATCCCACTGCTTCCCTGCCCAGAGGAAATGAATCATTTCTACTGTAAGCGTCTGTGTCTTGAAATCAACTTAATTATAAACAAAAACATGAAAACCAAAAAACAATGGTAGCACCCTGTTATAAGAAGGTCATCAATATCCAGAGTATGTTTGACTTCTTAAAAGATGATCATCTCATCTCACTTAAAACACAAAATCGCTAAACGCTTAAAGAGAATTTGTGAACCCCAAGGGTATATCTGCAACTCTTAGTTTTTTGTACATTCTAGTTTTTTAAAGACATTGTTAAATAATTTCAGACACCTCACGTACTCCCAACAAGTTTTGCTGCCCCCTTGGGGACCTCTGTGGCATCGTAAGTATTGCCTGGCGCACATCCGCAATAGTAATGTCAATTCTGCAGTTTACAGCTTATGAAGCAGTCAACCACATCCTCTTAAGAACCTTTAAAAGGTATTAATATTACCATTTGACAGATAAGGGAATATTTGTTATGAGGCCCTGAGAGTTTAAGTAGGTATCCAAAGTCAAGAAGCGAATTGCCGTGCCCAGCACTTGATCCAAGTATCCAAATTCCCAGTCCACTACACTCCATGGTTACTCCTCTTTCGATCTCTGTGAAATCCATTAGAGTTTTAGTCCCAGAGAAGGTGCTCTTCACAACCTACATGAAGTCAGAATGAGTATAGTCCAGGGTACATCCTGTGATGAAAGTGTATTCCTACTTAACAACTATGAGTTGCAAACTTCTTGACAGTCCTGGCCCTGTTTACATGACCTAGACCATTTAGCTACCTCAGATACTTTTTGGAAAGAGCCTGAAATAAATAAATGCACAGCCTACTTTGACCTCATGCTTTGTTTTACCATGGAAAGGACACAGGAGAATAGAAGAGAACCGTGTTTCTTTCTGGTGGTAACCCTTCCAAATGCATAACAATTGGAGAGCTATCTAGTGTCCTCTAAACACAGCTCTCTGTTTTTTATATCCATATGCAAGGTAATTACTAGAATTGTGATGTCCAATATACTAGTCCTCAGTCACATTTTTATATTTAAACTTAAGTTAATTAAAATTAAATAAAATTTAAAATTCATTTCCTTTGTCATATTAGCCACATTTCAAGTGCTCAACAGCCACATGTGGTTAGTGGTAACCATATTGGATGACACATCATCACAGAAAGTTCTATTGGACACCATTGTCCTGCACTACCTTATACAAATGAATTCTCTCAAGCATCAAGTATATAATTCTGACTTCCAGAAAGTTCAGGCTCTTGCTACACATAAGGTTCCCCTGGGCGTCTTGACAGATGTGCTCTGGAGTAAAGGGTGAGAAATTACTAGTTACAGCCATGAAGTAGGACTGGGACAAATACAAAGACTGAACAAAACTCACTCCCCACAGCTGGCAGTCACAGCCATACTTCCTATTTTTCCCTCTGTGGGGTGTGGTGTGAACGCACAGTGGTGGGCACACCGTGTCCAGGCCTGTCCAGCTCAGCACTGGTGGAATCTATTTGAACCTAAGTGTGTGATGATTCATTTGGGGAGCTCATAGGGTGAGAAGAGGCAAGGCATGAAATAAAATTGTAAGGGCCTGTCTATTTGAAGACCATTTATCTCAAAGTTCCATGACTCGAATTTCTCATAATTGTTCAGTATAATTCTCTGGAGGATAGTTAAGATTTATAAACCCAGCCTCAGCATGTGGGCAAGGGATCAGTGAATGTATTCCTCCCTGAACACTCATTCACAGATTGATTTATTTTCCTTTCCTCTTGCTCGGGAATCCAAGCGGGGATATAAGAGAGCTTGGGATTTCTTTCTCTTGGCACTTGGTGGTCCCTACCTCAGTCTTCCCTGCGAACCTTCCCTATATGTTTCTCAAAAGGCATAAGAAGGAGAAGCTTCCTCAGATACTATTTTGAATGAAGGAGAAAGAGACAGAGACCAACAAACGTAGACAGACTCTCTCCCCTGGGTACCAACTTGGCTTGGATTTACAGACTGGAGCTCCATGGTCCAAGAGAAATATAATGAGAGCCACATATGCAATTCCAGATTTTCCATTGTAACCACGTTAAGAAGATAAGAAACAGGTGAGATTAATTTCAATAATATATTTTATTTAACCCAATCTATCCAAAATATTACCATTTTGACATATAATCAATATCTCAAAATTACTAATGAGATCGCTTACATTCTTATTAGTCATATGAAGTCTTCGCAGTCTGAGGCATATTTTACACCTGTAGCACAGCACATCTTGATTCTGACTAGCTCCATCCCAAGCGGTCAATAACTACAAATGGAAAATGCCACTGTGCTGGGCAGTGCACGTCTCCGGAAATCTGGCTTTTAGAGGATTGTCTTGTCTGGTTCTCGGAGAAGAATCTAGTTCAGTGAATTCCACTTTAAAATTTATTTCCTGTCAAACTGAATCTCATGTTATCAACCTGACCCAACCTAACATCTATAGGCCCTTTTGTAGTTTATCACCATCTCAGTAGTATTTTTTAATGTTTCCTAATTACCATAGTTATGTTAAATAACACCCACCTCTCAGTCCAACTTCTGCCCAATATCCATCTTCTCCAAATCAAAACACACTTTCTTCCAAAGGACGTTGGACACATTTCAGTTCATTGCTCATAACTACATACCCATTTGGTAAAGTGAGGAAAATAAAAATTCAAGGACAGGGAGGAGTTGAGTTGTCTTCTACCCAACTCCAGCCTGAATCTTAGGGAGCTGGGCAATGCTTTATTTTAACTGTGGGCAAACATGGCCTTGCTTCCCATTCTCTCTCAGTTCCTGTGCCCATAAGATAAGATCAGTCATCACTACATCCAATCTCCCTGCTCATTCCTCTAAGATGGTGAAAGGATAAACATCTTTTAGAATTCAGTTTGAATGCAGTTAAACAGAAATGAGCAGTTCAATTATCCCAACCCTAGTGCAAAGAGATCAGGGAATGAATAAAATGGTTCAAAGAAGTTAGTTTGAAGGTGTTTGTTTTTAAAACCCTCTATCATACCCTCCCCCCCACCCCGTTTTTTGCCTAAGAAGAGGTCCTATTATTAAAAAAATTCATATTTTCTTTTTGGTGGGAAACAGATTATTTTTTCAAGGACTCAATGGTAGATTGATCCAGAAAAGATGGACCAAGGCCCAAATGCTAAGACTTGGCTCCCTCAGTGGGCACACGAATTTCCTGTGGGCTTCCCAGGCACACACAGCTGGAGGAGCCCAGAATGCTGTGCATCAGACCATCACTAATGGACTCTGGGTACATCATAACAAAAGGAGACTTGGAATACCTGCCTAGAGAATAGCATATGAAGTTTGTTGGCTCCCTTGGTGCCAGATCCTTCCTTGTGGAAGTTTCAGCTCCATCAACTTTAGATCTTACAAGTTCCCCAACAAAATTGCTGCTGCTCCCAGACCAGCCTCATTGTCCCTTTCAAGTTTCCAGGCCTATCGTGACCATCTCACCCCAAACTGACATCTCCTCCTGAGGGCCTGTGTCCTGTATCTCTCTCTCCTTGCTACCTTTTCATGTAAATATTGTCTCCCTCACTTACCCGTGTAAGTTCCTAAGGGCAGAGACCAAGGTTTGGTCATCCTCGAAATCTCCCCTCAGTGAGATGCCTTAAATGATTGAATGTTAATGAAAATGACAATGAAAAATGAGATGGGGGTGGGTCTGTCATCACACCATCCTCATCACCCACCACAAAACCTTGTAGCCCAAACCCTACCCAGTGCCCAGAGGAATGTGTTTCTCAGAGTCACAGGATCTGCTCAAACTGCCAGATTCAAAATCAGGTCAAGTTTGTTTGTTTAACTTTGCACTCATGATCAAGATGCATGCTTCTCAACCCTGGTCTGCCATAATGGAAGGGAAGGATGGAGAAAGGAAGATAGAGAAGAGAATGGCACCCATTCACTTGACTGCACGCGCACACACACACACACACACACACACACACACACACACACACACACACAGGACTGAGGGAGAGGACAGCTGCTTATACGTCCATCTCTATAGCAAAGACATTATGTATCTTCCAGAAGATGCCTCTGGCTGCTAACCAGTCTCCACCAGGAAGCTAAAGCTCCCAAGGCTTCGGTAACTCAGGACATTGAAGTAGTCATGTGGCTCAGCGCAGTCATCCCTCTGCTCCTCGCAGAGTCCGGCAGGGGCAGCTTCTACCAGGACACAGGTTCTAGGGCCCAAGGGAATGCTGGAATCCCATTCCTCCTGTCCAGCCGGCGTTCTGAAGTCACTTTCCACATAACGGGTTTGGAGAGATTTCCTCTAAAAACAAACAAACTACAAAGTGAGTATTGAGGATGTTATTGAAAAGTTATTTCTAATATAACACACCTAGAGAGTTATAATGCTGTCCTTCTTGCTTTCTTACACACACACACACACACACACACACACACACACACACACACACACATGACAGGAAAACCATGGTTCTCACCAACACTAGTTCCTTTGCCCTCAATTGCTCAGCCTCATTTCAGCTGGGTTTCAATACTGACCACTTCCCCACCCCCACCGAAACCACACTTGCTACACCCACAAGGTACCACACACCTCATGACATCCTAGGCACTAAGCCTGCTGGGGCCGCTTTCGTTCTCTACTGTCTTTCCTCTTTGCTGCATATGACACTGCCAATCTCTTCCTTTTTGGCTTCTATGGTCTCCCTCTCCTGGTTCCCCAGCTCCTCCTTTGATCCCCACTTGGTCTTCAGCCAGGCTCATCCTCTTTCTCTTTGTACATCTGCTTCCACACCGTAGGGTTCCCCGACATTCTCACACTCAGTACTTTCTCTAAGCTACTCTATCCATATCTACATCCATAACATCTTACAGCCACCATCCATCCCCTGCAGGTCCCCAAATCGCTATCCACACTGGCCCAGGCATCTGTCCTAAGCTCCCGACCCAGGTATATCCCAGCTCACTGGACATCACCGCCTGACGACCCTCAGCAAATTCAGACTCAGCTTGTCTCAAAGGAAACCACAACATCCCTCCCCCACAAGCTGTTCTGCCCCTACATTTCCCTTCCTGGTTCACTGGGACTGCATCCTCATTGCTTCGGGACTCCTACTTTCTTTTAGTCCAACTCCACACAGCCACCAGCAAAGTGATTTTTTTAGAAGTCAGATCTGTCCATAGTTCTACCTAAAACACTCAATGGCTTCCACTGTGTATAGGAAGGGTACTTCTCCTGGGATGCACAGGGAATTTGTAAATTTCTTACATTTTATTTAAATGAGGAAAGGGTCTATGCTGTATTCCTCTTTGTAACCTCAGAGCCCATGACAGATGCTCAATAAATATCTTAGGACTGAAATGCAGGTGTATACACATACACACACACACACACACACACACACACACACACACACACATTCTTCTGCAGCTCATACCTAAAACAACCCGATTTTCCAAAGCAAAGAAGGGCTTCATGGCCAGATAACTGCAATTGCATTTGTAGGACAGTAGGACAGAACAGGGAAATGTGCTTAGTAAAGTCAAGAGAGTGAAGTCAGCCATCACACCCACATGAGAGCATCATAGGTGAGGACTTGCTAAGACATGGAATTCAAAGAATGGCAGGCACCAGTAAGATGACAGAAGAAATGCCTAATGGTATCCCAATGTGATGCTGACACCTTCTCGGACTCACTGGAGTCTCCTCTAAAGCAGGTCACCTGCCCAGCACAGGTCTGAATGACAGAATCACAAGGAGCCACAGGCTTAGCAAATAACAGCAGCAAACACACACCAGATCCCTCTCTGCCCACTCCCCAGTGTCTCCAAGACAGGAAACACCAGAACCAGCATCCAATAGTGTCAAGCCCAGCAGGGCACAAATATAGCAGGGAAGCTGAGGCGGGAGTGAGGGGCCGGCAGTGGTGCAAGGGGCCATGTGAATGTGCACAGCAAACAGTATCAAAACTGAAAGAATCTCAGCACTATCTGAGGAAATGCTGGGGCTGCTAAGGGAAGTGAAAGGTTTCATACTAAAAGACGTGGCTAACATCTACTGGCAGAAACTGGGACCAGATGCCTAGGAATGAATTCTGAAAGTGATGGATTGTGGTTGAGTGGATAGAACCTAAGACTGTTTGAAGGCTAACGTGCCAATATTGGGAGACTCTGGCTTGAGCACTCTTGCCAGGGCCCCAGGGCATAAGTCTAATATGCTGCTATCAATAGAGATACCAACATGGCTTCGGCAAACTGTGGACAAAGGAAACAAAATGCTCAGAGAAGTGAAAATGCTAGAATGAGCCTACTAAGTCAGGGATTGGCAAATTGAGGCGATGGGTCAAATCCAGCCTACTGCTGGGTTTTGTACAGCCCATGATCCAAAAATGATTTTTACATTTTTAAGTGGTTGGGGGGAAAAACTCTTTTTAAAAAAGTCATCTTTCGTGACACATAAAAATTATATGAAATTCAAATTTCAGTTTTTATAAATAAAGGTTTATTGGAACAGAGCCATACTCATTCATTTATATATTGTCTATAGCACTTTTGCACTATGATGGCAGAGATAAATTGTTGCAGCAGACCAGATGGCCCATAAAGCCTAGAAGATGTTCGTTCAGGCCCTTTTTAGAGGAACCTTGTCAATCCCTGTACTAAGTAATTTCAGAGATCCAACTGCTGATATGATGGATCACCAAGGGATGATCAAGAAAACACCCTTTTACTAAGGTGGGAAGGAACGTACTAGTGAGAGGACCACCAGCGTCCCTGAGAAGTCTGGTGGCATCTCTTCTGTACAAGCTGGGGCTGAGGTAGGAGACACTTTGACGGAAGCACCTCATTTCTAAAAGAGAGAGGGAGGGAGGGAGAGAGAGAGAGAGAGAGAGCGAGAAAGAAAGAAAGAAAGAAAGAAAAAAGGAAGGAAAGAAAGGGCAGCTGGGAGCGGTGACTCATGCCTGTAACCCCAGCATTTTAGAAGGCTGAGGCAGGAGGAATGCTTGAGCCCAGAAGTTCAAGACCAGCCTGGGCAACATAGCAAGACCTCATCTCTATAAAAAATGAAAATATTAGCCAGGCATGATGGCACAGGCCTATCATCCTAACTACTCGGGAGGCTGAGGCAGAAGGATCGCCTGAGTCCTGGAAGTGGAGAGTACGGTGAGCTGTGATTATGCCACTGCACTCCAGCCTGGGTGACAGTGAGAGAATTTGACACTCCCCCCCAAAAAAGAAAAGAAAAGAAACAAAGTGCATGTCATTACCACAATGGGAGCCAAGAAAGCCTGACCCACAGGGGTATTAAGATGACTAATAGCACAGTGTTCCTAGGAGAAATACAGCTGGGAGTCAACAAGGGTATTGCTTACAGATATAATCAAAAGAGATCAAGAAGACATGAGAGAGGGCCAAAGCCAGTCACCCCCAAGGAAAGTCAAATCCCTTGCCTAGTTTCCAAGTCTGTGAGCAGTACTGCTATGGATATCATTGTCCCTCAACTCCACTCTCCAACCTTCTGTGCCCTATGCCTGCTGTACCATACACACTGCCTCAATGGGTTCCTTTGTCCTCCACTTAAGTTTGAGTTCAGTCAACGCAGAGCAGCCACAGGGTGATGGAGGGAAGGACAATGAGGTGAGGGTATATGTTTCCCCGTGACCTCACTGCAGGGCAGCCTTGGATTGGCTATGACCCTCGATCAAAGATTACTTCTGAAGGGAGCCCTTCCACATAACTCTCTTTCCAGACTCTAGTAATCATCCTCTCCCCTAAAGAACTATGGGTAGCTACAACACATTGCTACACTGCTTCTTATGGTCTCCTTACATCTTATCTAGACCTTTTGTAAGCCCCCTTATTAAACTGTCCTCAAACAACCCAGTTTGAGAGTGCTGTGTGTTCCCTGCTGGGAGCTTCAATAATGCAAGTATAAAATGCATCGAGCAAGGAGAGAGCAAAGACAAGAGACTATAGCCAAAATACAGAATAGAAGCAGAGAGGACCCAAGCTAGACTGGAAGCAGTGGAATCTTCAGAGAAGGCTGGTAAATAAAGACAGGGAATAAGAGGACTTGGTAACTAGTGGACTCTTTCTTCCACCTTTTCCTCTTTCTATACCCCCTGGATGATCAAAGTTAGTCCAGGTGCTCAGAATGAAAATGAACCAGTCTTGAATCCTTAACAGGAAAATTTGTTCTGCTGCTTCTGATGAGCCTGTGATCCTTTCACTCCATAGTGGCACAACATTGGTGATAGCAGAGGACCTGATCTGCAACCACCATTGCAGCCCCCTTCCCAGCTCAGAGATCAATCGCCACTCTCCTTTCCCATCCCCTCTAGTCAACCCTTTCTCTCATCCTCGCCTTCCCCTACAGGTTCCATTTCCTGGTTATGTCTATTGTGATAGCCAAGACATAAGTGAAAATGCTATAGGTCATTGTCTTCCTCAGTAGCACCAGCGCATCTAAGTCACTGCTGGGTCCCTCATAGCGTGTTTACTCAAGTCTGTTGAATAATAAAAAAGAATAATAAATGGCCACATATCTATGAACTAAGTAGGTCAACAATCTCAGTGTTGTCTCATAACGAAAAAAGTGAAGGTTTGAATCCCGAGACAACAGAGGTTTTTGCCTGCAAGTTGGTGGACAAGGAAATCATCAGCTGACATAGACCTTATAGGCTGGTAACTGTTGGGGGAAAATTACTGCTTATATGAGCTTTTCCTACCATTTAGAGAATCTCTTTAGTTCCCTCTGGACCAAATTTGCAAGATCCAACATGTGCCTTGAGAACTGTCGGACCCATGACTGAAGATCTTGGCAATTTGTAGCTCATAGAGGGGAATGTAACTTTGACTCTGCTACCAAAATATCTCTCCCCATCCTCACTCCAGTCTCTTCTCAGCCAAATAATATTCGGGTATGAGTTCTTGAGCTCTCTTCATGGGTAGATCAGGTTGTAGATCAGGTATATAAAATATAACATGCTATTTGTTATATCAATACCTTTGTTATAAATGGTAAGTTAAGGAAAACGAAGAGGGTTTATCTACACAGAAAACTGAAAAACTCTAAGATTTAAGATGTTAGCTAAAAGTTCAAGACCAGTCACTGATAATAGATATAGGTATGCAGAAAAAGTATGTCTTCATAAGCAGAATAAGTAACAGTAAAAAAATATATTCAATGAGGTTAAGGTGGGGATATAGAATTAAGACTGTTTAAGATGCATAATACCATGAAGTCTAAGCAACAATGACACTTTCTTATGAAGCAATTCTAGATTATGCAACTCTGAGATCTAGAGAAGGAATCAGGATTCTATGATCTTCAGGGGAGCAATGAGAAAAAAGTCAAGTAGTGGTTAAACTAAAAAGAAGAAAAAAATAAAAGGGTAGTCTTTCTCTGGAAGAAGGAGAAAGAGAAAAACAAGATTAGAACTCCCAATAAACAAGCAAGATGGAGTCAGGGCCTAAGAACACAAAGTTGTCCAAATCCTTCCCTCTCTGAGACTGACAATGACCCAGTCAGAGGAAGTCTAAGTGGCTGGTCAGGCATTAGGTACTGATGGACTGGAATTCAGGAGGTTGTCTTGACCCAACAGAGCCCAAGGCACAGAGCAGGTGAGCTAAATCTGCTAAATCTTCTCTACTTATTAAAGCCAGGCTTTGAATGCAGATATAAAATACAATACCAAATATAGGAGTTTTGCTCCTGAGGGAACTATGGTTAACTGTTGCTTTGAATCAACCCTTCCACTGCGAGCAGCTAGAAAAGCTAAACAAAATATTAAAAACATTTGTTCAAAGAAATTAAGCTAGTCACCGTGGCTCATGCCTATAATCCCAGCAGTTTGGGAAGTTGAGTGGGGAGGATTGCTTGAGCCCAGGAGTTTGAGATCAGTTTAGGCACCATAACAAGACCATGTTTCTACAAAAAATAAAAACATTAACCAGGTGTAGTGGCACATACCTGTAGTCTCAGCTACTTGGGAGGCTGAGGTAGAAGGATCACCTGAGCCCAGGACTTTGAGGCTGTGGTGAGCCATGATCATGCCACTACACTCTAACCTGGGTGACAGAGTGAAACTGTAATAGAAGAAAGAAAGAGAGAGAGAGAGA
>NW_007252911.1:474572-485564 GCF_000164805.1 Carlito syrichta | reverse complement strand
GGAGGGAGGGAGGGAGAGGGCCAGGTACAGTGGCTCAAGCCTGCACTTTGGGAGGCTAAGGTGAGAGGATTACCTGAGCCCAGGGGTTCAAGATCAGCCTGGGCAACTTGGTGAGACCTTGTCTCTACAATAAATCAAAAAGAAAAAAAAATTAGCAAGGCGAGGTGGCTCGTGCCTGTAGTTACAGCTACTTGAAAACCTGAGGCAGAAGGATTGCCTGAGCCTAGCAGGTCAAGGCTGTGGTGGCTGGGAACATGCCGCTGCACTCCAGCCTGGGCAACAGAGTGAGACTTCAACTCGAAAGAAAAGGAAGAAAGAGAGAGAGAGAGAGAGGGAGAGGGAGGGAGGGAGAAAGGGAGGGAGGGGAGGGAGGGAAAGAAAGGAGGGAGAGAAGGAGGATGGGAGGAAGGGAGGGAGGAAAGAGAGAGAAGGAAGGAAGGAAGGAAGGAAGGAAGGAAGGAATAGATCAGCCTAGATATCACTGAGGATTAAGGAAAAAAAGAAACCAGAGATCTGTCAAATTAGTAAGAAATTTGTGGACTGGAAGCAACATCCAGAATAAGAAGAAAACCTGAGGGCAATTGCTTCAAAGTTGTGCCCGAGAGGCAGATAAGCTAAACAGAGCTTCTAGCTGAAGAAACAAAATTTGAAGGTCAGAAACCACCAAGAATGGGGAGACACCTCTTATCAACAAGGGTGCCTGAATGAAGCATATTTGTCTACCTAACCCTTAACTGTACCCCACAATATCATAATAAAAAATATTGATTAAAAAAATTAAATTTAATTAAATTTTAAAAAAAAGAAAGAAACCACCAAGAAGAGGAGACTTTGGAAAACTAGAAGTAAGGGAGTAACAGAAATTGAAGTACAGCTTTAAATCCTCTCCTGACCTATTTAACTAAGGTTACCTAGAATTGCCAAGGGTCTCCAGACTAGCCATCTTCCAGAAGCAAAAGGGAGTCTTTTCTGGAAGAAGATGATATTCTCTAGAGCCTCAAATTATTGTTATAACTTTTCGTGTAGAATGTATGGCATTAAATGGAATGAACCTAATAGCCAATAGGATATGACCAAGAAACAAGTAAAAATAGACCATAGAAAAGGACCCACGGAGGATTTAATTAATAGGATTATCAGGAAAAGCCCTCAAAATAACGGGTTAATATTTTCAAGGAATTAAAAGGCAAGATAGAGAATTTTGGCAGACTTTAAGCTATTCAAATAAAGATTCGATATAAAGTGGAAGTATATTAGAGAAAACATCCATTTTAAGATATGATGAGACAAATGGATGGAAAATACCAAAAAATAGTAATGAGACATGCACAGAAAAGTTAACATATCTAAAATACCTGTAAATAGAGGGAGTAGAAAGCAAAGAATGCAGAAGTAATATATGAAGAGATGATGACCTGAAATAACCCAAAACTTACAAAAGACAACAAGACACAGATTCAAAAAGCACTCCAGACTACAAACAGAATAAATACAAAGATAACTATACCTAATTACATCATTATATAATTGCTGAAACCAAAGACAAGAAAATTGTTAAAGAACTAGAAGAAAAAAAGATGTATCTTCAAAGAGCAAAAACAAAATCTGATTTCTCAACAGAAACACAGGAAGCCAGACATCGGAATAATATTGTCCATGTGCTGAAAGAAAATAACTGCCAACATAGAATTCTATAACTAGCAAAACAAATATATCACTTTTAAATACAGAAAAAATAATGATATTTTCAGACAAGCAAAAACCAAAATAATTCATCACTAGCAGATGTGCAGCAAAGGAAATACTACAGGCTATTCTTCAGGTGAAAGGAAAATGATCCCAGTTACAAGGCAGGACATGCAGAAAAGAGTTAAAAGCAATAGAAAGGGTGAATCTAAATGAATATTGGCTCATAAAGTAATAGTAATTTATTTGAGCATTTAAAATATAGAGGGAACTAAAATGTGTGATAATAGCAACAAGTTAGGGAGGGAGGTGAAAAAAGTTAACATGCTCTAAGGATCTTACATTAGCCAAAAAAGATAAAATACTCATTTATACCAGACTCTAATAAGTCAGAGGTATAGTCTATAATCTGTAATGTAACCACTAAAAATGGATAGCTAACAAATAGATCTTTTTAATAATAAAAAAGAACCTTAATTCAAAAGATGGCAAGACAGAATGGGAGGGAAATAAAGAAAATGGGAAGAAAAGAAGACGGTAGCTGTAAATCCACATATGTCAGAAATAACAACACCAAGCACATAGTCCACAGAGAGTACTATAGTGATGTGTTGCATGTCATTTATGTCAACAAGGAACCTCATATAGGACAGTGGTTCCATAAGATTATAACAGAGATGAAAAATGTCTATCCTTTAGTGGCGTCCTAGCTGTCCTAATGTAACACAATGCATTACTCCTGTGTCTGTGGTTATGCTGGTATACCAAACCTATTACACAGCTGGTCATATAAAAGTATAGCACACATGAGGAAAAAAAGTACAGCACATAAAATTACATAATACTTGATAATAGCAATAAATGACTGTTACTCGTTTATGTATTTACTATACTAAATTTTTAAATGTTATTTTAAAGGGTACTTCTTTTACTTAAAGAAAAGTTCGCTGTAAAACAACCTCAGGCAGGTCCTTCAGGAGATATTCCAGAAAAAGGCATTGTTATCATAGGAGATGACAGCTTCATGTGTGTTATCGTCCTTGAAGATCTTCTAATGGGACAAAATGTAGAAGTGAAAGACAATGACATTGATGATCCTGACCTTGTATAGGCCTTGACTAGTGTGTGTGCTTTTGTCTTAGTTTTTAATAAAAAAGTTTAAAATGTAAACAAAAATAAATGTTATAAAAAAAGGACACAAAGAAGACAAATATTTTTATACAACTGTACAATGTGTTTGTGTTTTAAGCTGTGTTATTACAAAAGAGTCCACAAGTTTTTCAAAATTTTAAAGTTTATAAAGTAAAAAAGTAACAGTAGCTAAGGTTAACTTATTATTGAAAGAAGTGCAGTATTTTTAATAAAGTTAGTGTGGACTAAGTATGTAGTGTTTATAAAATCTCCAGTAGTGGACAGTCATGTCCTTGGCTTTCACAGTCACTCCCCCACTCACTCATTGACTCACCCAAAGCACCTTTCAGTTCTGCAAGTTCTATTCATGGTAAGTGCCCTATACAGGTATACCAATTTTTTCTTTACACTATATTTTTCCTGTACCTTTTCTATGTTGAAATATGTTGAAATACACAAATATTTACTAACATGTTACAATGACCTGCAGTATTCAGAACAGTAACATGCTACACAGGTTTGTAGGGTAGGGGCAACAGGCTTTACCATATAGCCTAGATGTGTAGTAGGCGACACCATCTAGGTTTGTGTAAGTACACTCTATGATGTTTGCATGAGGAAATCACCTAATGACACATTTCTCAGAATATGTCCCCATTGTTAAGCAATGCGTGACTGTGTGGGGCTACAGAGTTGAGTTTTTGGTTGAGTGTTATGAGAGTTGGAGAGAAAATGGGTCAGGTAGGAGGGTCTAGGCTGAAGGTGGAAAATGGTGTTAGGAATCACAGCCTCCCTGGGTTCTCCAGAATGTTTGTGTGGTGACTTGAAGGTGACCCAGACTGACTTAAAAGGCCCAAGATATCAGACAAAACAAGAAGGGGGAAATTCCTTCATGCATCCAAATCAATAGCTACCGGTTTATGGCACAGTAAAGACATTGATATTTTTCTTTATTATTTTCAAACTTTTTACGTGAAATATGCCACCTGTTCATCACAACTCTGTGATATGGAACAAGCAGAATCATAATTCTGCTGTTTTGAATGTGCCCCTCCAAATGTGTTGGAGACTTAATTACCATTGTAGCACTATTAAAAGGTGGGGGCTCTAAGAGGTTATTAGACCACAGGGGCTCTGCCCTCATGAAGGGATTAATGCTGACATCTTGATAGTGGGTTCCTAATAAAAAGGATGAGTTCCGCCCCTATTTCCCTTTCTGTCTCACACATGCACCTCACTCATCACATGATACCCTCCGCCATGGGATGACCCTGATCAGATGCACCATGCTCTTGGACTTCCCAGCCTCCAGAACCATGAGTCAAATAAACTTTCTCTATAATTTCCAAGTGTGTGGTATTCTGTTATAGCCACAGAAAATAAGACAATGCCCCATTTTATATATGTGAATGGAAATGGAGACCCATAAAGATTAAGTAACTTCCCTAAAATCATGCACTTAGTCAGTGCTGAAACTAGAAGCCAAATCTCTCAGTTCCCATTCAGTACTCTTTCAGCCACACAACTTCTTAAGCTAAAGTAATGGAGGCTTTATAACCTGCTGGTCTTACCATGTACATTTTACCCCTAAATTTGGGGAGCATTTATTTCTCATTCTGGATTGCCCAGCACTACCAGAATTGTAAAAATGAAAAGAGCTAACATACAGAAAGCTCTGGCATGTAGTAGATGCCCAAGATACATCAAACTCATCATAGATAAATCGAACTCTCAGAGCAGCGACTTAAGGGACAGATAGGAACTAGGAACTGTAGATGACATCAAGATAGGTTGGAAACAGGTCCAACCTTCCAGGAGTTCCCAGCTTGGGAGAAGGACAAGGGAAGAGCATGAATAGTTATACTAAAAGGCAGAATAAGACACAAAGAAAAGGGATTGATGGTAGAGGGAGGCTGCCGGGGTGGGGATGGAGGACACAACATCAATAAGGGTACCTGATCTCAAACCAGGCAAAGTGGGGACCAAAGGGAGGTCCACACTTTAACTGTGCGATGTCCAGTTGTATACCTAATCCTGAATAGTACCATATACCTTTAAAATAAAAAATAAAATAAAGACACAAAGAGGAGAGATCACATCTAGGTCTCTCTCTGGACAGAAAGAGAAACTGGAAGGGCCAGGGTGGCAGGGGATGGGGTGCCCATGACTGAGAGGTGGAGTCAGAGCCATTACCTTTCTAATCAGCATGACCACCCCGATGACCGCTGTGCAGATGACCACTGTGGCCATGGCTCCAAGCAATGGAATCTGGATTGCAGTGTGGTGCTTAGCCACTAGAGGGAGGAAAAACAGAGGTGAGTGGCAGAGGCCAGAAGCAAAGGCGCCTTCCCCAGGGAAGCCCCAGCAAGCTTCATGGCACAGGGGTGAGCATTGGTCAGGCCCTTTTTCTAACCACAGGACTGGAGTCTTTGAGCCGAACTCTTTGGACAGCAGAGCATCCACCTGGTCTATCATGAAATCAATGACTGACCTCTTGAGCAGTGGAATACCTCAGGTATTTGACACCATTTTAACACTCCTTTCCTCTATTCAGTGAGATTATTTTCAGTAATCATAAAATGAAATAAATAATATTATCCAGAAAAAACCCCAGAAAGTTAATATTTTATCTTATTAAATTTCAACTATGAAATCATACCAATAAAATATTTAATAAAAAGAATTTTTTTAATAAAAGCAGACAAGTTCTTGCTATGTTGTCTAGGTTGGTCTTGAACACCTGGGCTCAAGCAATTCTTCTGCTTCATCCTCCCAAAGTGCTGGGATTATAGGTATGAACCACCACACCCAGCCTAAGGAAAAATTAAAATAATTTAATATTAAATTACAAAAAAAGAAAAAAAATCATATAACCTTTCACCTTAAGCCCATAACACTTATTTTCAGCTAGGCTGTGAAACCCTGGAGAAGGTAAAACTCTAGGGTATTATCCTTTGCTGTTTTCTCAGCATCTGACACATAGTGAATGCTCAGTAAATATCTGTGGCATGAATGAAAGCATAAACAAGTGGATTTCTTTAAGACATAAAATGTAAATGGCAGAAGGAAGATGCAGGAGGACAGTTTTGAAGAAATGAGTGATATGTGATCCAAAGAGATTGTGAGAAAAGCAACATTATTGCTCCATGAGTATTGTACTATAGGGGAAGGGTTTCCAGGTGCTCCATTCTACCTCTACCTCTTCCTCAGGCACTCAGTCAGGAAGCAGCTGTCCAGGGAAGTCTCAATAGAAGAGTGGAAGGGTACAACAGAAGCCTGGCACCTCTTCCTTCTAATGAAGGGCTTAGATTGCTGGAAAGGTGGTAAGGAATCCAATACCTTAGGACAAGGGCAGGGACTGAAGAATCCAAACTCCCCAGAACCTGTTCCTCCTGCCCTGAGGACTCAGTCATGGTGAGGTCAGGACTGCCCATGGTTAGTCACAGTCATAACGTTTGCTCAGAAGACAAGCGGACAGATGGGGGGCAAAGCAGTTATGGAGCATACACTTCAAAGGTCAGAGGGGCTGCAGACAACTATCCACAAAAAAAGAAAAGGATATATAATTGAAGTGTGAGAGTACAGCCAGGTTGGAGCCAAAGTTAGGACTGGGTTCTCTTACAGCTTATGTATAGATAGTAAACCAAAAATAAAAAATTAAGTCCCCATCTAACTGACAGAATGTACCCCATCTGGACCAAAGGTGACCTGAAAATCTAAATCCCAGGCCATGACAGAAAAGGAGGACAACCTGAGCCCACAGGTTTGAGACCCACCTTGGTGAGACCTCATCTCTACAATGAACAAAAAAATTAGCCGGGCGTGGTAGCGCGCGCCTATAGTTCCAGCTACTTGGAAGACTGAGGCGGAAGGATCGCAGGAGCCCAGCAGGTCGAGGCTGCGGTGACCGGGAGCGGCCACTGCACTCCAGTCTGGGCAACAGAGTGAGACTCCAACTCAAAAAAAAAAAAAAATAGAGATAATAAGACTTGCAGAATAGACTCTGTGGTGATAAGATACCAAATTCCAACCTGATTTTGGTATAGCATCACATGACTGATAGCAAGCCCTGAAGGGAATAAAAATACTTTACTCCAAAATAAATTTTTTGACATATTTTGAAGTGATTCTGCAAAACTGTTTCTTGGGGAAATTTGCATCTGCAGAGGACACCTTTTAAGGCACCTACCACCTATTGTCTTAGAAGCCTGCTGCTTAGAGCCCTTCATCTACATATCAAGAACTTTGGCTTCCTCAGCTCCCTCTTAACTCAAGGATTTCTTTTACTGATTTTACATTCTTTAGACAGAGTTTAATTCTTTTTGCCAATTGCCAATCACAAAATCTTTGAAACTACCATTGATCTGAAATCTCTCCACCTGCTTCCTGGTCCCAGTAAACCTCACATTGACTTATGTTTTGCCTGTAACTTCTGTCTCCCTAAAAATGTCTAAAGTCAAGTTGTAAAAATCAACCATTTGGGGCACACGCTCTCAGGATCTCTTGGGACTCTGCCATGGACCTGGGTCACTCACAATTGGCTCTGAATAAACCGCGTTAAGTATTTTACAGAGTTTAGAATTTTCATCAACAAGACATAGATGGGGTTAAGACCTTAATGAAGTTTGGGGAAGATTATGATAATGAGTTTGGCTAGGTTTAAAGATCAGTTAGAGATACAATTAGGACCAGAGTAAAATTTGGGAAGTTTGGAACATCAACTTCATTAGGAATTTTTGGTTTGAAGTAAAAGCACCTATTCCTCCATTTATAGTTATGGTCACAGAACAAAGATGTCAAGATCTTTGAAAAAGAAGCAGCCCTGCAGAAAGCATGACAGTATCACTACAGGCAGGGTGAGGAAGGGCTACTTAAACCTTGTGTCAATTAACCAAATTAGCTTCAGGGTAAAGGTCAACACTAGCACTAAGGTTAGAAATCACTTAAATATTATAATTAGTGTTAGAATAGGAACATGGACTCAGGTTTGAGAATAGGGTCAGAAAGAAGTCAGGCTGGAGGTCTGCAAGTGATTAAAGGAAAATTAACATTCCAGGTAAGCAACTGACCACTTGAGAAACAAGAAGGGAAATCGGAGTGACCAGTGGTGTTCCTTGGAGTCTGCAATGACCAGAAGGTTGGAAACGTACAGGCTTTGCAGAGAAACTGAACAGGGGTCCAATAGAACCTCTTCTGAGCTCTCTCCCCAGGTGACCCATGAGCCACAGGGAAGAAATGTGCACCTTCATTTTTCCATTTTCACTCTGGGGAATAGCTATGTCACTGTAGCCTCTGGGAGGAGTGTGCTTGTCAGGACTATTGGTTGTTGAAAGTCCCAGTCTGGTCATGAGCAAGTAGACATAGCTTCCATCTGGCCTCCAGTTCCTGGGACCTCCCCCCTACGGAGGTCTTCCACTTGAGCTCCCTCCCTACTCCCGGTCCTGGAGTCTGGTGACAGGCTCTCAGGCATATGACTCTGGGGTGAAAAGCCCAGAATGGTCAAGGCCATCACTTGGTTACTTTGCTAGAAACCAGGTCCCCTGTCCTATTTACTGTCTCAGGTCTCACCATTAACCAATAAATAGCATAATAACTAGCATTTATCAAGTTAAACGTATTATGTGTCTAGTACTGATCTAAAACCTTACGTGTATCAAATCATGAGATTATTCACCACATTTTCTAAATGTGAAAAAGGTAAAGAATGTATCCAGATTACCTGGGGTCAACCCCAAGTAGTGTGATTTCAGAGCATGGGCTCTTAACCACTTGCTGCATTTGGCCTATGTCCAACCAACCAAGAAGTAGCATTTGAAAGGAAACACTTCAGGGTAACTTTGTATTTTCTCAGCTAACATATATTTTACAAACTCACAAAACTTAATCTCCAACAGTTGATGGCAGCAAATGGAAATTCTGAAGGTGTGGGTTAGTGGAGCCAGAACACCTGAGCTAAATTCAGCTCTCCCACTCAGCAACTTCCAGCTTCTGCCTCCGTCAGTCAAATGGGAATCACGTTAATAGTCAGCACTTATCAAGTGCTTATCAGGATCCTGGTGCTGTTCTATGACATTTTTTTGTCATAGGTAATTCAGTCCAACAGTAGCACCTCATAAGGTCTTACATCTATCCTCATGTCACAGATGAGACAACTGGTGCCCAGAGAAGTTATGTAATCCTGTCTGAGGTCAATAGCAGAGCCAGGATTTGGAATCAGGCATTCTTCCATCAGAGTCAGAGCTCTTAACGCTATGCTCTACTGTCTCTCAGAGTCCTTTCCAGGCTGGGCACAGTGGCTCACACCCATAACCCTAGCACTTTGGAAGGCCAAGGCAGGAGAATCACTTGAGCCCAGGAGTTCAAGATTAACCTAGACAACATGACAGGACCTCATCTCTACAAAAAATTTAAAAAGTAGCCTGGTGTAGTGGTAGTGTGTGCCTGTAGCCCCAGTTACTGGAGAGGCTGAGGTGGGAGCATCACTTGAGCCCCGAAAGTCAAGTCTGTGGTGACCCAGGATCATGCCACTGCACTCCAGCCAAGGTGACAGAGTGAGACCTTGTCTCAAAAACAAAAAGAATTCTTTGTCAATCTCTGGAGAATTGATTTAAGTGCCCATGTGGATAACAAACATGAGGGCATCTTGGAAACTTTGAAGTACCACGTAAACATAAGTTATTGGGCATTTACACTTAGTATATGCTGTGCTTTGTGTTTAAGCAGCTCTAATTTTTATAAACATAGGGACTAATTCCACTTGGCATGATTGATACTAAACCAATTAATGGGAACTCTTCATATATGACCTCCGCAACTGGTCTTCCTAGTAAACGCAGCTAAGATACACTTCTTATGCAAGAATGGGGTCCTCAGACTGGCTGCCCCTTAGATTCATTGGGGATGCTTTTAGAACCTCTCCCATCTTAGTCTCCTGCTTCTGGAGGTTCTAATTTAATTGATCTGGGTGGGGCCCTTGGCATCAGTATTCCTTCAAAGTTCCTCAGGTGATTCCAGTGTGATATGGAATTGAGAAGCCCTGCTGCATGGAGTGTTTCCACCTTGCTCCAGCAGGAGTACCTGAGTTTGCCAGGACCTTCAGGAAGATTCTCCCTCTGTAAATCCCATCAGGGTAGGTATGATAGATGCAGAAGTACTCCCCCGTGTCGTTCATGGTCAGTGACTGGAGGGTGAGGCCCTGGCTGGGACCCAGGACCACTCGCTCCCTGAAGGCTGGTTGGATGTGCCACCCCAACTCAGCATGATGGGTAGCCAGGAGTTGATCCTGCTGCTCCCAGATGACCTGGGTCACTTCTGCCATGGTGGAGGAGAGGTGACACTGTAAGATGACAGAGCCACCTTCCTCTGTGGAAATGTTCCCCGTGGTGACTATGGTGCCTGGCATTGCTCCTAGGGAAGAGGAAAAACACACATGAGTCCAGGGTCCACAGCAGCCTTCAACCTTCTTGGCCAGAACTGGTTTTGGAAATGATAGCTTCTCCAGTCCATTCTATAGCTCCCCCATAGAGACTGCAATTGTTCCCTGTTTTCCCCATTTCAAGTGACACTCCTCTTTGCGCCTGTCATTCAAGGCTCCCAACCCCACCTTATGTGCCCTGTTCCAGTCATCCTGCCCACCTCCTTTTTGCCCACCCCTCCACCCCCCAGAACTGACTTCTGTCTTCCTGGCTCTCACCCACAGGAAAGTTTGTCACCTCCCTCCCTCTCCTCCTAGAGCAGGGGTCCCCAAACCCTGGGCTGTAGACCAGCACTGGTCCATGGCCTTTTAGGACCTGGGCTGCACAGCAGGAGGTGAGCAATGGGTGAGTGGAGTTCAGTCTTCTGCAGATCAACGATGGCATTAGATTCTCATAGGATTGCTAACCCTGTTGTGAACTGCACCCGTGAAGGATCTAGGTTGCATGCTCCTTATGAGAATCTAATACCCGATGGTCTGAGGTGGAGCTGAGGCAGGGATTAACAGTGAAGTTTGACTGCTCATCGGCCCCCTCGTCCCTGTCTGTGGAAAATTGTCTTCTACGAAACCAGTCCCTGATGCCAAAAAGGTTGGGGACCACTCTCCTAGAGGACCCCAACCCTTCACGATCTCCCATTTTCTTTCACACTCACTGCCTGTACTATATAAACTGCACCTTATTTTTTTTTTTTTTTTTTGAG
>NW_007252911.1:473734-474552 GCF_000164805.1 Carlito syrichta | reverse complement strand
CTCCGGCGGTCCTTCTGCCTCAGCCTTCCAAGTAGCTGGAACTACAGGCGTGCGCTACCACGCCCGGCTAATTTTTTGATTCATTGTAGAGATGAGGTCTTGAACCCGTGGGCTCAGGCAATCAACTCACCCCAGTCTCCCAAAGTGCGGTATTACAGGCTGAGCCACAGAGCCTGGCTTCCAGCACCTTATTAATGCCTGGTTTACGACGACTACACGACTCAGCACTTGGCCCTCTCAGGATACCCCACTGTAGAGCTTCCTGCCTGACTCGTTGATTATTTTCATAGGCCTATTTGATTTCTCTGCTTAGGATATAAGCCCTTGTCAGTCAATACCACCTCTTCAGTTTTTTGTTTGTTTGTTTGTTTTTGTATCTTCCACAGCCTAGTTCTGTACTGGGTGCATTTTCCTTTGAAATCAAAGTTGGCTGTTTGGTTGACTGTCATTTGGATTGCCTGGAAAAACCCTCACAAAAGCCAAGAAATCTGAGAGAAAGAGGCTTGGCAAGAAATTCTGCTTCTCCCAGGCAAAAACTACCCTCCTCAGTGAAAGGCGCAGAGAACAGTCAGAAGGGCATCCCCAAGATGGCGCTGCCTCCCAAAGACAACAAAGGCCCTAAGCTCCAACTTTTCCCGCGCGCGCAAAACTTAAACCCGTGCTCAAACAACCTCTCCCTATAGCAATACTACCTCATAGTCTCCTCCAATAAAACCCAAACACGGCACTGACCAGCCCTTGCAAGGTTCATAAATACACCCCCTCCCCCTACATAACTCTCTCTTGCTTTCTCTCTCTGTCCCCACCACTCTCTTGCT
>NW_007252911.1:412235-473714 GCF_000164805.1 Carlito syrichta | reverse complement strand
CAAAAATAAATAAATAAATAAATAAAATGTAAAAAGAACAAAACCACAGTTATTTAATGATATTCTTTAGTTGTGGAGAAAAATAAATACACCTATTGTGAATTGCATTTTCATAGAGCTTTCAAAAACCATTCAATTACATTTCTAAAACTTCTTGAAGTTTCTAAATAGGCTAAATAATGGTCACTTTATGAACATAGTCTTGCAAGGCAAGTGAAAAAGAGTATGCCTGAAAGGCACAGAGAACAGTCAGAAGGGCGTCCCCAAGATGGCGCTGCCTCCCAAAGACAACAAAGACCCTAAGCGGCTTTTCCCACCCGCGCGAAACTTAAACCTGTGCTCAACCTCTCCCTGTAGAAATGCTACCTCATAATCTCCTCCAATGGGACCCAGGCACAGCACTGGCCAGCCCCTGCAAGGTCCATAAAATATATCCCTCCCCCTGCATAACTCTCTCTCTCTCTCTTGCTTTCTCTCTCTGTCCCTGCCACTCTCTCTCTCTCTCTCTCCTTCTCTCTTACTCTCTCTCTTTCACTCTCTCTCACCCTCTCTCCCCCCTCTCTCCTTCTCTCTTGCTTTCTCTCTCTGTCCCCACCACTCTCTTGCTGGCTCTCTCACTCTCTCTCTCCTTCTCTCTCTCTCTCTCTCTCTCTCTCTCTCAGTCTCTCTTGTTCTCTCTCTCTCCCCACCACTCTCTTACTCTCTCTTTCTTTCTCTTGCTCTCTCGGTCTCTCTTTCTCTCTCTCTCTCGGTCTCTCTTTCTCTCTCTCTCTCTTGCTCTTCCTCAGTTACAGTCTCTTCATGTAACTGCCCCTTTAATAAATCTCTTGGTTCTGACCGAGTGTGGAGTCGTTACTGGTGCCGAACTTCTTTCACTCAGTACTTACCTCTCCCCAGTACCCTTGGGCTCCTCTCTACCCTTCTCCCATGGTTCAGAAAGCTACACAAAAACAAATATATACCACAGTTTTTAAAATATGTGTATTCCCCCCCACCCAGCTTGGAAAAAATTGACTAAGTCTTTTAATGTAGAAAAATCAATTTAACAAAAATTCAATCTGTCAGGTTATAGTCCCTGAAATCTATAGAGAAGACAGTTCTGATCCACAGAGAACTACTTACAATGTTTTCCTGGAAGGTTACTCAAGGACAAAAGAAAGGAAGGTGGAGCAGGAGTGAATTTTTTTATTTTTATTTTTTTTTGAGTTGGAGTCTCACTCTGTCACCCAGACTGGAGTGCAGTGGCCACTCCCGGCCACCGCAGCCTCGACCTGCTGGGCTCCGGTGATCCTTCTGCCTCAGCCTTCCAAGTAGCTGGCACTATAGGCGTGCGCTACCACACCTGGCTAATTTTTTTGATGTATTGTAGAGATGAGGTCTTGCCAAGTTGCCCAGGTGGCTCTCGAACCCGCGGGCTCAGGCAATTCACTCACCTCGGCCTCCCAAAGCACGGAATTACAGGCTGAGCCACCGAGGCTGGCGCAGGAGTGAACTTCTAATAGCAAACTGTTAACCCAACCCCTCCTTCCTAGACCCTTCTTCTGCCCCTGCGTCCTTCCCTGTGCTGGCCAGTCAGGCACCCTGAGGGTCTACAAAGTCCTTCATCTGCCATACAAAACAGACCTGCACCTCATTCTCAATGATTGCCTTTTCTCACATGAAGCTGAAAACAGCATTTCCTTACCTCAAGCAGATGAGGCATGCACTCAAAGCCTTCCCTACATGAGCGCTCTGGTCTCCTTGGTTTTTCCCCCTCCCTGCTCTGCCAGGTTTCAGGCCTTACCTAAGGCGAGGGGGCCCTGCCTCAGTCCCTGGGCCCAGAACAGAAGGAGACACCACTGCATGCTTCTGCCCAGGGGCTTACAGGAAGCAGATGTGGCCTTTCTGCCACCGAAACTAGCCAACTGCAGGTGGAACGGTAAAATCGAGCCTATGAGGAAAGAGGGTCTCGGAAAATCTGAGTTCAGCAAAAGCCTAGTCAAAAACAGATAACGTACTCAACAAGTACGCAAACTGCATAGGGTGAGCCACAAGAAAGGCCACGAAGGAAACACATTTTAAAATAAACAAAAAATGTGGTTAGAGATACACTAGTCTTTGAATTACAATAAGTCAATCTATTGTTTTCAAGTTCTGTTCTAACACATTTTAAAAATCAGTCTTTACCAAAGAGCTCAGGGGCATCTCTGTATCATTCAGGACACTGGGGAGCTTGTTACTGAGGAGAAACCATTCACTGGGCTCCTCTGTCTTCATCCTGCTGGACAGTGGGCAACCATAAGAGAAACTTGCCAGTGCCAGAACTTACAGGCCAGGAATTATATGTGAACTCCAACAAGCGTAAACGAGTAGCGTCTACTCTGGGGATGAGATATGGGAAGGATAAAAGTCTTGGACAAATGGAGCATCTTTCCATTGAGTCAGGTACTCTCCTCAAACCTTTTTGTCTGGTTAATCTGGTCTAAGATTTTGTTGAATTCTGGTTTTGTTTCTCTGATCCAGTGGAATCAGAGAAGACCAGAAGAGCGAGCTTTCTTGTGCACAGGGACCCCAGGAGAGTCAGAAATGCAGAGAAGTGCACTCCTCTGGAGCTCTCAGCTCATCCCAGGCCCTACTGTTTACCCATTCTCCCTCCCTCCTTCCCTCCCTTTATTCATTTGAAAGTCCCTGCGTGCCTACAGAGCACCAGAGGTGACAGCAGGCTCTGAAGATATGGTGGTGGATAATCAGCTCCTGCTTCCAAGAGCTTACAAAGCTTGCTTTCTGGTGAAGCCTCTCGGGAGAGAAGGTGGAGGGTCCACACTCACCTGCCTCCCAGGCTCTCATCACAGCTACCTTGGGCACTCCCTGTGTATATCCTGAAAATCTGCATCTCCACCAGGGGAAACACCCAGAGCCTGGTGCCCTGCTCCCTCCATTCCAGCTAAGCACCCTCTTCTAGCCAGGCTCCTGCCCTCCTTCTTCCTCGCGGAGTGTTCTGCCTCTGACCAGTTTCCAGCCTTCCTGGGTTCTGCGCATTCCCAAGTCTACACTATGGCCCATGCACCCCTTAAACCCCATCTCCAGGGCTCACATGAAGAGATGCCTCCACCACCTTTCAACTGCCACAAGGCCTTTGACTGGAGGAGCAATACTACCTAACATGCATCCAAGGGAGGGTGCCGAGGAAGAACAGGAGGGCTGTCTCCAAAACTTTTGCTAAGGCAGAGGAGCCAGGGATGGAATAGCCAAGAACAGCAGGTAGGAATAGACCATTGAAAGAGACGGACACAAGAGTTTGGGCTCTACAAAATTTACAGTCTGTGCTTCTATAAGGGGAGATGAGGCCTATCTTATATAATGAGAAATCCAAAAAAAGTAGGGTTTGTTTTTTTAAAAAAAGTTAAACAATTTTTCTCTTTGTTTCTAAAGAACTAGTCCAAAGAGGAGCATGGTAAAGTTCATTTTGATCGATGGTCTTCTTCAGACCCTGGAGCATGATAATTAACAGACTGTGGAATAACGCTGGGGTCCAAAGTTATTCTGGTTTGGTGGGGGCCTTGGGAAATGTACTCAGCCTCCTTAAACCTCAGTTTCTTCATCTGCTTATAGGAATAACTGTACCTCCTTCACAGGGTTGTGGGTATCCAATGAACGAGTGTTCAGTAAGGTACTTAGCACAGTGCCTGGAACACAGGGGTTCAATATATCAATTATAGCATTAGTAACAATAGTAATTAAGGAAGTAAAAGGAAATTGGAGAAGATATCCCTCTCTATCTACATAATTTATTTTGCCAAGAGGAAAATAAATCTTAGTCTCCAGATTCCAAGGCTAGTGTTCTACCCAACCTCTTCATTCTGTCCTAAATTCCTAAGTGTCTTAATAAGAATATAGAAATGTAACATGTCTGCAGGAAAACGGCTACATGCCATCCAGACCCTGAGACTGCCTTTGTAGGAAAGCAAAGGACAGAAAGGTCTCCCCAGGGAACCTTCTCTATATCCCCGTGTGAGCCCCTTGCAGGGACTCCACAGGTAAAGCTCCTGCTACCCACTCATGGGTCCCAGTAGCACAGCTTGGTCTGAGAACTCCCAGAGCTACCCTGAGTTTTGGGGGCTAGGCAGCAACCCCTGTGGCAGAATGTGAGGCTCTGAGGTCAGTCAGGCACTGACTCACATTTCTATTTAAAAAGTGCTAAAATGAACCAGCTTACTTTTTTCTCTTCTGACTTTGGAGTTTTGAGCTGGACAGGTCTGGTCAGCCTTCATGCAGTAGGTGTGGGTGGTTGCTGGGGAAGGGACTTCACATTTACCTGCAAAAGGGGAAAACGTACTGGCCTCCAATGTAAAGCATTTCCATCCTGCCACAGCTCAGCCTTTCCCTCACCCTCCGAGGGGCCCAAGTGAGCCACACAGGAGCCCATACAGCCAGATTTGCCCACCAGCACCATCCTGAAAACCAGTGATCTGCAGGGATCACAGCCGGGAGCGAAAGGAGGCTGAGAGTGGTGGCACTTTCCACAAGGCCGGTGACTTGTACCCAAGAAACATAACCTAGTGTTCTCGAGGAGCACAGGCCAATTTCCCAGCAGTGTCTTGGGCTTCAGCCCTTCCAAAGTCTTCCTGTAGCGAGAAACTTTATAGAGAGAGATGGGACAACGAGGCTACTTTGCCAGGAAACAGTGTTTATTCCTGCGGGCACTGCTCAGGGGACTTGCATCCAAAGGTTGAGCCCCGAAGGAAGCCAGGCATTGTCTTATGTATCATTTCTTTACATTGTAACATCTTTGTCTCCCTTGTAAGGTTACAGTTTGGCATTATTCATTTGATTGGATATTTTGTAGCTCAAGGCTGCAGTTAGCATTACATGTTCCACCCTGATTGGTTTTACTTAATTATCTCATTTGTATGTCCTATTTGTTGATTGGCTTACAAGATCACTATCCTGATTGGATTCTGCCAAAAAGTTTGAATATGTAGCCCACTCAAGTGAAAAGTCCTCGAAAAGAATGGCACAAAGAACCAGGAAGTAACTTAGGTGGTACAAGGAAATGAGGAGTAACTTATATAAAAACAAGAAGTAGGGTAACACAAAAAACGAGAAGTAAAGCAGCTTATATAAGAACAAGAAGCTACGTATTTTCTTTTTCCTGACTTTTACCTCTGCATTTTTGGCTTCTGCAGAGAGGCCCCTGCCTCATTCCCTCTGAGCCAGAGGGTTGCTAAGGCTCTCTCCTCTATCTTCTTCCTTCTGTCTCTGCCTCTTATCAATGCACCATCCAGCAGCGGCAAGGGTGGTGACCTCTTCATCTGAGCGTTCCAGTTCTCTGCTCGGTGGTCCAGCGCCTCCTGGTGGCAGCTTGTATTACAGCAGAGGGGGGAAAGAAGGTCCTGCCTCCTGCCACCTGCAGGGGACTGAAGGCACGTGGCAGACCTGAAGCTGGGGAAGAAAAAGGAGACGTCCGCTCTGGGCACCAGAAAGAGCCTGTCCCGTGCCCCCTCACCCCCATCTGCCTCACAGCATAGGAAAGTCACCTCACAGTGGAGTTATCCAAGCAATGGGGTGGTTTCAAAGCCGCTTGTAGAGAGCTGCCTCAGAAAATCAAAGACATGACATGAAAAGAATGTCTATGATCTGAAGCTTATTAATAGTTCTGTGAGCCAGAGGGTTTGTGGGCTGACTCTGGCTCATGATGAATACAAATTAGGAGAATTAGGGTGTGGGATCGCTGACTTTTATTTGTCCAAACTCCCTGGGGTGAGGTGACTCTAAGGATCCCCTCCACTCCCAAAGGCTGCCAAGAAGCTCTCTGGACTCTGGGAGATTTCCTTTGCCTTCCCAGCTGTGAAACTAAGATAGAGACACGCCACCCCCCAGCCCCCACAGGATGGAATGCAGAGTCGGAAGAAAAATCTTTGAGAAGAAGCAGCTGATCCTCTCATCTTCGGCCTGTCCCCACTTCTCCTCACAGCTCTCTCGCCCTCTGGCATAGCTTCCCTCCTTTTCCTATTCCATTCTAGACAGAATTATACTATTGTGTAATTAGAAAACGTATTCAATCACACTTGTTAAAATATGGCAAGGCAGTCTTTAGACCAATAGGACCAAGGCAGCAGGATTTTGCGGGGGGGGGGGGGGGGGGGGGGGGGGGAGGATTGGGTTCAACTCTGAATACAGCATGGGCAAGTGGGCACTTATAGCCAAGGAACTGGGTGGGGTCAGTGGATGAAAAAGTCCTAAGGGGAAGCATCATGGGTAAGGGGAATTTTGGCTAAACTGACCTAACAGGATTCTTGCTAAAGACAAGCCAGGGTAGATCAGGCATCACCTGAGAAATGGGAGAGGACAGGGAACCTGATAAGATATTGAGGGAGAGCAGATATAGAGAGCAGGGGGTTCTTGCTAAACTGATTTAGCAGAGTTCTTGGCTAAAACTGGATTTTATAAGGAAGTGCATGGACGAGCCTAGGAGAAGTTTCAGGAGCCTGACTAAATGATTCAGGCAAAGAATCATTGTCACTATCAATCCTTTATACTATCATTCTAGCCCTGGCCCTACTTAGCTTGGGAAAGGAATCATCTGCCTCTGGACACTTACTTCCTTCTTCCCACTACATCCAGTCCTCATTCATCCAGGCCCAGTAGGACTGAGAGAGAAGTACAAGAGAAATGTAACATCAAGAACGCTTCAAGCATCAAGAACCATCCTTCCCCCCAACAAAAAGAATGCCAGGCCTGATGATTTCACAGAGGGACTATAACAAAACTTTAAGGAGCAGATAATTTCAATGTCACTTAAAATATGCAGACATAGAACATAAAGGAAGCCTTAATTAGTTTTATGAAGTGAACTTAAATTGATATTAAAATGATTAAGATTACACACAAGGAAAAAAACTGGATCCTAATCTCACTTCCAAATATTGAGGAAAAACTCTAAATAAAATATTGTTACACAGACACCAATAGTATATTAAACACATAATGACTAGGTAAGTTTATTTCCAGGATTGTAAGAATGATAAAATACTAAGAAATACATTAATAATACATATTAGGTGTGTATGTGTTAAAGCTTATTGTAATTTTCTTTATTTCAATAAGTAATCCGACAAAATCAATCCCCATGACTAATTTTTTTTAAATCTCAGTAGAAGAAAAATCAATACATTATTCACATACACACACACAGGCACACACACTCACACTCAAACTCACACAAAATTATCCCCAAAGGTAACATCATTTTTGATGGGGAAACACTAGAGGTATTCTCACTAAAGTCATGAATAAGACAAGAACACTCACTATTACTATGACTAGTTAACAACTTACTGGAAGTACTAGCCAAATAAGTAAGAGAAGCATTTAGAATTATAAGAACTAGAAATACAGAGATTAAACTATCCCTGATTATATATAATTATATATGTGGAAACCCCATAGAATCGATGTGAAAGATACCAAAAACAATAAAAGAATTATGTTAATTAGCAAAATATAAAATTAGTATAAATAAACAGTCTTCTTATATGCAATTGTTGATCAGCTAGAAAGTGCTTTGGAAGAGAACCCCTATTGACAATAACAGCAAAAAGACAGAATACTTAGGAATAAACTTAACAAAAAATGTACAAAAGCTATATGAAGAAAACTTACTTCAATGAATCAGTTATCCAGAAATATTTTTAATGAAATCCTACAAGTACTAAAAGAACACACCTATGAATTCATTTAAAATCTGGAAGTGGAAAAAGTCTTTCTAACTGTGACTCAAAATCTAGGGTCAATAAGTAAGATTTGGTGATGAATTTGATTGCATAAGGACTTTTAAAAAGGCATTTGCATTAATATAATATTATAAAGGTTAAAAGACAAATTACAAGCTAGAAAAGAATATTTGGAACTATTTCACCAGAAAATGATTTAGCTCCTTAACATAAAGTGTTCCTAGAAATAGAGAAGACAAAGACCAACCACACTGACATACCAGAATACCTGAACTATGCTCTTAAAAAAAGAAATACAAATGTAGAGATGAGCATCAAAACTACACTGTGATACCATTTTTCTTCCCACTAAATTGGCAAAAATAAGAAATTTGACGATACTGGTAAGGCTATGGAAAAACAAGTGCTGTCATATATTGTCAAATGAGGGAATGCAAAATGATACAATTCCTTTGGAGGTGAATGTGTCAATATCTATCAAGATCACAGCTGTGTTTACTCTTTGACCCAGAAATCCTGTGGCAGAGAGGGGCTAAATACAGTTAAAATTATTCCTTTTTAAAAATCAACCTGCAAGCTCCAAGCCTGCTAGACATGGGACATGAGGAAACCAAATAGCCACAAGCCGCTTTCCTGGAAGTGCAAAATAGTAATCAATTCACAAGCTTACCCCTGCATCCTCTCTTTGTGAAGTTATTGGTTTACAACCCCTGCTTGTCATGTATATCCTGGAAAAAAATTGTTCTTTGAAAATCTGGTTTTGCTAAACAAAACTTTGCAAATTCCAAAGAAAAATGTATAGTCATACAACCCAATCCCCTCCCTTACCTAAACTAACATATAAAACCCCTCTCCTTTTTCTCCAGGTTGCTCAATCTTGGAGCATTAGCCCACTGAGTCATACCAGTGCTAATAAAACACTACTTCCTAAGATAGTCTTGGTGACATAGTCTCTCTGTTTTCCCGCAACATTTCTTGGTGCATTGGCTGGAAAGGGGAGAGTTTGGAGATGGTGTGTTCCACTACTTTTAACATCAGGATACCACCTCCAGGGTTACAGGAGAGGCAATCTCACCTGACGTGCAGTGGACCTTTTGATCCATAGGAGGAAGGCCCCTCCTGGCTCACTGAGGCTCAGATCTCAAGAGCACAACAGGGACCCAAAAGAGGCACAGGAACTAGTGTGAGGAGTACTGCCTGATGGAAAGGGTAGGAACAAGGGCCCAGTAGATGGAAGAAGGGGAACTTGATCACTTCCTGGAGTTCATTAATAGTCTCCAGTCTGAAGAAAAGAATTGAAAGGCAGTGGAAGGAAACACTGTCTCGAGACAAAACTGTTGACTCTTAGGATTAGGGTTGAGGGTTGGAGAATGTGCTGTGTGATTGTGTGTGAATGAGACAGACAGTGGAAGGGTTCTGACCTGACCAAAGGGCCGAAGCAAGTGTTGAGTTCCAATCTAAGCTGGTGACAACCTCATAAAGTTGAGGGCAGCCCCAGCCTCATCACAGGGTTGATCTGGGTTGTGGGTTTATACCAACCTGCCAGTTGCTAAGCAGTGACTGAAATATCTCCATGAGGAATACGGCTGGAGGAGGATGAAGCAACTGTTTCCCATACCCCTCGTTCCCTTATTTGTGTGTGTCTGCCATCTCTTGGGGGAGGAGATGGGTGGAAACCAAAGTCAGACTAACCCTCTTGATTGTATGCTTAAGAACTTTGACAAATGATTCTGTGGAGATTGTTATGGTGTCAAAATGTCTTGGAGAAAGCTTCGTACGTTCTGTGAAATAGATTGGCCCTCTTTCTGGGTTGGATGGCCACCAGAGGGATCCTTAGTTAGAAAAACCATTAGGAGAGTATATAAATTATAGTAGGAGAGCCAGGTCACCCAGACCAATTCCCTTACATTGACTGTTGGCAGGATGTGGTCCTTGCATGGTCCTCTTGGCTAAAAGCTTGTTGGAAAGACAATTGCAAAATTATGGTAGCCCTCAAAACAGCCCATTCCAAATGCCCATCAGAGTCTGATGAGTTAGCTGGTAAGCCGGTGCTGGCTGATGAAACAGAAATTCCATCATCTTGTTCTCCAGTCTACCCACCATTGTTACCTGCTCCTATGGCATCAGCCAGTTTGAGGTTCACAATTGGAATGCACCCCTAAGCCTAGTATGTCTCTTAAACAATCAGAGGCCACACCCAAACCACCAGTTCTGACTCCTCACACCCCACCCAGAAAGCAGCTGCCAGAATGTCTGTCTAGCTTCACATTAGGGGAATGTCGTGGTGCCTTCCACATGCCACTGAGGGAGTCTAGGGGACCTACTTATTAAGAAGGCCAAATCCAAGGTGGGCAATGCACATTTGTGTACCAGCCTTTCACCACCACAGACCTCCTGAATTGGAAAATTCATACGCTGTCCTTCATGGAAAAGTCTCAGGCTATGATTAACTTAATCCTGTCCATTATCCAGACCCAGAGGCCAACCTGGGCGGACTGCCACCAACTCCTCCTGATGCTATTCAATACTGAGGAGCATCAGAGAATTATACAGGGGTCTACAAAATGACTAGAGGAACATGCCTCGGCTGGAGCATTCAATGTCCAGGCATATGCAGAAAATCAGTTCCTAGGACTCCCAGTGGAATCCCAACAGTAACCAGGGGTTGCAAATGCTTGAACGGTATCAGGAGGCCCTCCTAGGAGGTGTGAGAGAAGGAGGGAAAAAGGCCATAAATATGAGCAAGGTCTCTGAGGTGTTCCAGCAAGCTGACGAGAGCCCAAGACAATTCTATGAGAGATTCAGTGAAGCCTTTTGGCTATACACTCCCTTTGATCCAGAGGCAACCCAATATCAGCATATGGTAAACGCAATTTTTGTCAGACAGTCCTAGGGGATATCCAACATAAGCTACAAAAACTGAAGGGCTTTGAAGGATTGAATGTTAGCCAGCTGCTAGAAGTTGCCACTAAAGTGTTCATTAACCAAGATAAGGAGGTCCAACAAGAGGCAGGTTGAAGGCAAATAAAGGAAATGGCCATGCTTGCTGCTCCCATTGTGGGATACCAGATAGCAGACACACCGGGAGAAAACAGAGGTAGAGATCAGGGAAGAAGACAGCCAGGATGGACCCCTGAACTCCATCTATCAACCTACACAAGGGACATCACAACCCCCTGTGAAGTTAGGGAGAAACCAGTGTGCCTATTGTTACCTAGAAGGTCACTGGAAAGGTGAATGCCCTCAATGAATAGCTGATGAGGAAGCCCAACAGAAAAATGGCCCATAAGGTTCCACTTATCAATAGGACCCACCAGCTTCTAATGGCTTTATGGGCCTGGTCTCTATGGAAGGACTGCAACAAAAATAGACCAGACTGGGTTCCCTACTATCTTTAGGTCCCCAGGATCCTATGGTCAGCATGACAGTAGGGGACCAACGTATGAACTTCATAGTCGACACAGGAGCTGAGCACTCCGTGATCACCCATCCTAGGTCCCTTCTCCCCAAAATGGACTAATGTTATGGGAGCCACTGGGCATCAAGTCAGACATCCCTTCGTGGTGCTGCAACACTGCACAGTCGGCAGCCATGAGGTCATACAAGAGTTTCTGTATCTCCCAGATTGCCCCATAGCCTTAATGAGACGAGACTTCCTGGGAAAGCTTTGAGCTCAGACAACCTTTGACTCTCCTCATCACCTAACTCTGAGATTAAGAGACCTAGAGGCTAAAATTATGACCCTCACTGTCCTCCAGAAGAGGAATAGTGGCTCTACAGCCTAACGGAGGCCTCACAAAAATCTTCAGAGCTGCCATTTTGAGTACCAGGAATGTGGGCAGAGGACAATCCTCTAGGACTGGCAAGAAAAATAACCCCCGTGATTGTGGAACTAAAGTCAGGGGGCAAGCCAGTCCATCAGAGGCAGTACTTCATTCCATGCAAACCACAAATAGCAATCCACAAGCACCTGGAGAGGCTCTTGCAATATGGAATCCTCCAGATTTGTCAGTCTGCTTGGAATATGCCTCTATTGTTGGTGCAGAAGCCAGGCATGGAAGACTACTGGTTGGTTCAAGACTTGCAAGCCATAAGCTGGGTCACAATCACTCTACACCCCATCGTTCCAAACCCATACACGCTGCTGGGTCTCATCCCTGCTGAGGCTAATTTCTTCACCTGCTTGGACCTTAAGGACACTTTTTCTGCATTCACCTGGCCCCAAGAAGCCAGCTGATCACTTTCCAATGGGAGGACCCAACAAACGGCATCAAGGGACAGTTAACTTGGACCTGGCTGCAGCAAGGATTCAAGAATTCTCCATCTTTGGTAGGGCAGTAGCCTCAGATTTAAAAGCCTTTCTAGCATACCAGTGTGGCTGTACCTTGCTCCAGTATGTAGATGACTTACTGTTGGCAGCACCAAACTAGGAAAACTGTATGCAAGGGACACAACAACTGCTCACCTTCCTGTGCAAGGTGGGTTACAAGGTCTCAAAGAAAAAAGCCCAAGTATGTCAGGAAAAAGTTAGTTATCTAGGTTTACATTTGTCCCAAGGCCAGCACCAACTTGGCCCTGAAAGGAAACAGGCAGTGTGTTCAATACCAGTCCCATCTACCTGATGTCAAATCCAAGAGTTTTGGGGGACTGTGGGGTTCTGCAGAATTTGGATACCTAACTTCTCCATCATGGCAAAACCCCTCTATGAAGTCACAAAGGGTGGTGAATGGGAACCTCTGCTATAGGAGAAGGCTCAGCAACAGGTCTTTGAACAAATTAAACAGGTTCTCACCAATGCACCTGGTCTGGGACTCCCAGATGTGACTAAGCCTTTCTTTCTTTTTTTTTTTGAGTCAGAGTCTCACTCTGTTGCCCAGACTGGAGTGCAGTGGCCTCTCCCGGCCACTGCAGCCTCGACCTGCTGGGCTCCGGCAATCCTTCCACCTCAGCCTTCCGAGTAGCCAGAATTACAGGCACACGCTACCACGCCAGGCTGATTTTTTTATTTATTGTAGAGATGAGGTTTTGCCAAGTTGCCCAGGTGTGTCTCGAACCCGCAGGCTCAGGCAATTCACTCACCTCGGCCTCCCAAAGCACGGGATTACAGGCTGAGCCACCGAGCCTGACCAGCCTTTCTTTTTATACGTGCATGAATGTGCTGGCACTGCAGTAGGGGTTTTGACTCAAATGCTAGGGTCATGGCATAGACCCATAGCATATTTATCCAAACAGTTAAATTCTGTGGCTCAGGGTTCTCCACTTTGTTTACGAGCCCTGGTAGCCATGGCACTCCTGATAACAGAAACTGACTAACTATTGAACAAAACCTAACTGTCAGGGTGCCTTATGCTGTGATAAATTTAATGGAATACAAGGGGCAATATTGGCTAACCAATGCTCAAATGGTCAAATATCAGGGAATGCTCTGTGAAAACCCACACGTTCGCTTAGAGGTGGTAAAGACCCTAAATCCAGCAACTTACTTCCTATAGAGCCAGGACAGCCAGACCATGATTGCATTGAAGTAATAAATGATGTGTTCTCCAGCCATTCAGGTTTAACAGACCAGCCCCTCAGGGACCCTGAAGTCGAATACTTCATGGACGGAAATAGTTTCATACAGGAGGGAGAGCGCTTTGTGGGCTATTCGGTGGTAACTTTAAGCTCCATGGTCGAGGTGAAACCTCTGCTGATAGGAACTTCAGCTCAGAAAGCAGAACTCATTGCACTCACTCGAGCCCTCCAGCTAGCTGCAGGGCTACGCGCTAATATCTATACAGACTCCAAGTATGCTTTTACTATCTTGCATGTGCATGGGGCCTTATACAAGAAGAGAGGTTTAATCAATTCAGGGGGAAAAGACAAAATATGGCAATGAAATTCTAGAGCTAATAGAAGCTATATGGGCACCAAAGGAGGTAGCAGTCATACATTGCAGAGGGCATCAAAAGGGAAATGCAATAACTGCCAAAGGAAATTGCAAAGCAGATCAAGAAGCAAAGCTTGCAGCAACAACAGAAACTATCAAAATGACTGCAATAACCGTGGCACTGCTTCCTAGCCCACTGACAAACTGGAGCCCTTGCTACAGGCCAAATGAGAAAACATCGTTTGAAACCGAAATGGGACACTACTTACAAGCTGGAGGGTGGCAATTTCAAGATGGCTGAATAGCAATTCCATAATCATTGGCTCCAGCATTTGTCAGGCAGTTTCACCAAGGGATACACAGTGGATGAACCACTCTTGAAAATACCCTCAGTAAGTACTTCTATGTCCCCCAACTGTCCAGTATAGTGCGGGTAATCTGTGAACAATGCGTAATTTGTGATCAAAGTAATCCATGGCAGGGACCCAAAGTCTCCCCTGGAGTGCAGTAAGTGAAGGGGGCACTCTTTGAGGATCTTATCATGGACTTTACAGAACTTTTGTGCTGCCAAGACTGCAGCTATCTCCGTGTTTTTGTGTGTACTTTCTCGAGATGGGTTGAGGCCTTCCCCACAAGGACAGAGAAAACCACTGAAGTGGCCCGCCTCCTGTTAAAAGAAATCATTCCCTGGTTTGGACTCCTGATCACTATAAGATCGGACAATGGACTGGCATTTGTAGCCGAGGTAGTACAGTTAATGACAAGAGGATTGCAAATCAAATGGAAGCACCATACAGCCTATAGGCCACAAAGTCCAGGAAAGGTGGAGTGAATGAACCAGACCAATCACAACTAAGTAAGTTATGCCAAGAAACTCGTTTGGACTGGGTCTAGCTTCTGCCAATAGTCCTTCTAAGGGTAAGGTCTAGCCCCCCACACACAAAAAAAGCAGACTTCTCACCTTTGGAAATCCTTTATGAGCGGCCACCCCCTCTTGTTAAGGGCATACAGGGAGACTTAAAGGAGTTAGGAAATCTTACTCTAAAACAACAAATGCAAGCTTTAGGTTCAGTTTTAAATGCCAACCATTATCAAGTCAGAGAATGGCTACCAATTAGTTTAACTACCAATGCCCATTATTTTAAACCAGGTGATACGGTATGGGTAAAAGAATGGAATGTACGGCCTCTAAAACCCCTCTGGAGGGGCCCATTTACCATCTTTTTGTCTACTCCAGCTGCAATCAAAGTAGCCAAAATCGTTCCCTGGATCCATTACAGAAGAGTTAAGTCTGCCTCTCAGGACTGGGAGTGCACCACAAATCTGTCAGCTCCCCTTAAACTGACCCTCCAGAAAGTCACTGAGGCTGGTGGAAAACCCAAAATGGATTCCCCAAGCCCTGCTCTAGCCACCCCAGGACTAACCACAGAGCTAAAGTTTGAGGATCCATCAGTGTTCCTTTAGTCACACACTGGACGCTGGCTGATTTATGCACAGCAGAAGCTTGAGGACTCAACGGAATCAACACCTTACTGATAAGCCTCTGTTTCACTTTGTCAGCCTTTGCGTTTGCCAATTGCTATACTGTTTGTCATTTTATTTGCTATAGGACTGACTTTACTTGCTGTATGACTGACAGAGTCAACCCCTACAAATTGGACATATTGGGAAAAGATCTCATTAACATTTCTGTTTTTTCTTATAATAGGGAGCTTTCTTGTGCTTTTATGTACTTCTGCCTAATTTGGGTGTCTATTGCTTCCCCCCCACACCCAGCATGTAAATGTATAGAAACTATCTGGCCAGATGTAAAAGTCTTCCATTGTTATTCATCCCGGTCAGAAATTTGTTAGACTGACAAACCTATCTGTACTCATAATGGTCAGCTGTACTTTACTGGATTATCAAAACAGAGCTACCAGTACACTAAAGCTGATCTTATAGCTTGTAGCAGCCTCAGAAGCACAAGTTGGGTTTGTTTGGATCTCGCCCCTGCACCCAAAGCCAAGAAACTGCTTAAAGAAGTTGTACAATTTATAACTCTCCTGGCTACCCAACAGCCAGAATTAACCCCCTTCTCTCAACCATGGGAAGTAGACCAAAATCTGTTTAAAAATTTGGCTGAAAATATAACCCGGACACTTGGTGTCACCAACTGTTGGGTATGTGGAGGATCCCTAATGACTTTGAAAAGGAACTAGTCTTGATGTATACCAGCTCCTTCAATGGAACAATTATGTAACTATTAAAACAGACAACCTACCCCTAAAATGGGTCCTCTCCTCAACAATAATTGGAGAAGACTGCTTAAGCAGAGTGGGCTCTGCTTATACTCAATGGGTAGGAGAAACTCCTTGCAAAAGAACATTATACTGGAATTCAACCCACTAAGACCTGTTTGGTATTGGGCACCTGCTTATGCAACTAAATCTTTTCAATGAACTAGTGTCACCCAAACTATAAGTAACTGTATAGACTATCCTCTGAACAAGCTAACCCATTTCAAGGTATCCCTATTATAAGTCAAAGCTGGACAAACCTCTCCTCTGTAAATCCAGACCTCTGGAAAGCTCCAAAAAGGCTGTTTTGGATATGTGGAAAGGTTGCATATACCCAACTCCCAGTGCTATGGAAAGGCACATGTACCATAGAAATAATCCAGCCAGCCGGGCTCGGTGGCTCAGCCTGTAATCCTGCGCCTTTGGGAGGCTGAGGTGAGTGGATTGCCTGAGCCCACAGGTTCGAGACCCGCCTGGGCAGGGAGACCTCATCTCTACAATAAATCAAAAAATCAGCCAGTCGTGGTAGCACATGCCTGTAATTCCGGCTACTGGGAAGGCTGAGGCGGAAGGATTGCCGGAGCCCAGCAGGTCAAGGCTGCGGTGGCCGGGAGCGGCCGCCGCACTCCAGTCTGGGTGACCGAGTGAGACTCCAACTCAAAAAAAATGAAAAATAAACAAACAAACAAAAAAGAAATAATCCAGCCAAGATTTTTCCTTCTGCCTAACCTGAAGGGAAATGAACTGGGCATCTCCCTTTATGAGAGCCTCAAAATAAGGGATGCTCTATCTCTTGATCAAACTCTTAATATAGGAGGGACCCAGGTTTGGGAAGATGACAAATGGCCACCCCAGAGAATTATAAATACTTATGGCCCAGCCACATGGGCACAAGGTGGAAGTTGGGGGATACTGCTCGCCTATATATATGCTAAGTTACAAGCTGTTTTAGAAATTATAACTAACCAAACAGCCATGGCTTTTGAGCTTGCTGCTCAACAACAAGCCCAAATGTGTGCTGCCATTTATCAGAACTGCTTAGTTTTGGACTACCTGCTAGCAGAAGAAGGAGTATGTGGCAAATTTAGTAGCTCTGACTGTTGTTTGCAAATAGATGATAATAGTAAAGCTATAACTGATATAGCCAGCAATATTAGAAAGCTTGCCCATGTCCCAGTACAAAAATGGCATGGCATAAAAATTGACAATTGGTTTGAAAACATGTTCTTGGAGGATTTAAGTACATTACTGGATCTGTAATCCTATTGTTAGGATCCTGTCTTATCCTCCCTTGCTTAGCCCCAATAATTAGGAACGCCATCTCTAAATTTGTAGAAATGGTTGTTGAACAAAAAACTGCAGCCCACATAATGTTAATGCACCAAATTAAATATGATGCTCTTTAACCCACGAAGGGTTGAGCATCAAAGGGGGAAATGTGGCAGAGAGGGGCTAAAAACAATTAAATTATTCATTTTTAAAAATCAACCTGCAAATTCCAAACCTGCTAGATATAGGATGTGAGAAAATCAAATAGCCACAAGCCACTTTCCTGGAAGTGCAAGATAGTAATTGATTCACAACCTTACCCCTGCATTCTCTCTTTGTGAAGTTATTGGTTTACAACCCCTGTTTGTCATGTGTATCTTGGAAACAATTTGTTCTTTGAAAATCTGGTTTTGCTAAATACAACTTTGCAAATTCCAAAGAAAAATGTATAGCCATACAACCCAATCCCTTCTCTTACCTAAACTAACATATAAAACCCCTTTCCTCTTTCTCCAGGTTGCTCAGCCTTGGAGCATTAGCCCACAGAGTCGCTAATAAAACACTACTTCCTAAGATAGCCTCGGTGTCATGGTCCCTCTGTTTTCCCGCAATAATCCCACTTCTAGAAATCTAAGGACATAACTGCATAAATATGAAATGACACATACACAAAGCCATTTATTGAGGTACTACATGCACTAGAAAAAAAATAATAAAAGAAATAAATAACATAACTCGAATGTCCACCTATAGGAGAATGTTTAAATAAACTATGCCATGATGGAGAAGAAAACTCCCATACATTGACGGTGATCTTAATGTAATTGTATAGAGTAATCCCTAGATGGTTAAGTGCAAAAGTAAGGTGCCAAGAAGTGTGTGTTTTATGCTACCTTTGTAAGAAGAAGGGTAGGATTATGAGTACAAATTTGCCTATATTTGTAATAAGAAACACTAAGAATTTACCAGAAATTAATTTTTTAAATTGCTCACCTTTTGAGAGTGCAAGGGAGAAGAAGGAGTGATTGGGATGGAAGAGAAACTTCTTTAAGTATAACTCTTAGCTTTTAAAACCGGTGACTGTGACCAGTTATACACCTAACCCTGAATTGTACCCAACATCTTTTTTTAAAAAAGAAAGAAAGAAAAAGAAATCTAATCCCCAATGTGTCAGTATTCTTTTAGGAAGTGATTAAGTGAGAGTGCAGAGCCCTCAGGAATAACATTAGCGCTAGCTCCTTCCATCACATTAGGACACAGGTGGATGACACCATCCATGAAGAATGAGCCCTTACCAGACACCACACCTACTGGTTCCTTGATCTTGGACTTCCCCATCCCCAGAACTATGAGCTACAAGTTTCAGATGTTTCTAGATTACCCAGCCTAAAGTATTTTGTTATAGCAACTCGAATGGACTGAGATACATAATTATATACAACAAAAAAAGAAAAGGCATTCCTAAAATCAAAGGGAAAAAAGAAACAATATGAATCTAATTGTATGTGAAATTAATAACAATCACAGAGGAAAAGTCATTATTTCAACTTAGTTTAAACTTAGTACTTTGCATCTTCTTGGTGAGATACAATCTAGGATAAAAATATATATTCTATTCATTACTTACTACAAATTATCTATTACAAATAAGTAATTACATTAATATTAACCAAACTTCAAAAATAGATATTTAGAAATATAAATTGAAATAGTAAGTAAATTGAATAGTAATTAAAACTCTTTAATGTCAAATTTGTATACACACACACACACAGATATGCCCCATTTATTGCTCTTCATTTTATTGCATTTTCTGTATATTGCATTTTTATGAATTGAAGGTTTGTGGCAACTCTACATACAGAAAATCAATCAGTGTCATCTTTTTCCAAAAGCATGTATGCATTTAGTGTTTCTGTGCCACATTTTGATAATTCTTGCAATATTTCAAATCTTTCCTTATTATTGTATATGTTATGGTGATATGGTGATCCATAATCAGTGGTGTTTTTTTTTTTTCTTGTTTGTTTTTTGAGTTGGAGTCTCACTCTGTCACCCAAGCTGGAGTGCAGTGGCATGCTCATGGTCACCACAGTCTCGACCTGCAGGGCTCTGGCAATCCTTCCATCTCAGCCTTCCAAGTAGCTGGAACTACAGGCATGTGCCACCATGCCTGGCTAATGATCAGTGATCTTTGATATTACTATGATAATTGTCTTAGGGTACCATGAACTGTGCCCATATAAGATGGCAAATTTAGCAAACTTAGCTGGGCGTGGTGGCTCAGCCGTAATCCCGTGCCTTCGGGAGGCTGAGGTGAATGGATTGCCTGAGCCCATGGGTTCAAGACCCACCTCGGCAACTTGGTGAGACCTCATCTCTACAATAAATCAAAAATCAGCCGGGTGTGGTAGCGTGTGTCTGTAATTCCGGCTACTCGGAAGGCTGAGGCGGAAGAATCGCCGGAGCCCAGCAGGTTGAGGCTGCGGTGGCCGGAAGTAGCCACTGCACTCCAGTCTGGGCAACAGAGTAAGACTCCCACTCAAAAAAAAAAAAAAAAAAAAGATGGCAAACTTAATCGGTAAATGTGGTGTGTGTTCTGACTGCTCCACCAAGTGGCCATTCTCCATCTCCCTCCCTCTCCTCTATCCTCCCTATTCCCTTAGGACAATATTGAAATTAATAACCCCTACAATAGCTTCTAAGAATTGAAGTGAAAGGAAGAGTCACATGTTTCTCACTTTAAATAAAAAATTAGAAATGATTAAGCATAGTGAGAAAGGCATGTCAAAAGCCGGGACAGGCTGAAAGCTAGGCTTCTGGCACTTAACAGCTACAATGTGAATGCAAAGGAAAAGTTCTTGAAGGGAATTAAAAGTGCTACTCCAGGAAACACATGAATGATAAGAAAGCAAAACAGACTGGTCATGGTAGCTCACCCAAAGCCTGTAATCCCAGCACTTTGGGCAGCTAAGGCTGGAGGATTGCTTGATCCCAGGAGTTCAAGACCAGCCTGAACAACATAGTGAGGCCTTGTCTCTACAAAAAGTAAAAAAGTTAGACGAGACGGAAGGATCTCCTGAGTCCAAGAGGTCAAAACTGTAGTGAGCCATGAATGTGTCACTGCACTCCAGCCTGGGAGAGAGAGTAAGACCTGGACTCACAAAGAGAGAGAGAGAGAGAGAAAGAGAAGAGGAAGGAAGGAAGGAAGGAAGGAAGGAAGGAAGGAAGGAAGGAAGGGAGGGAAGAGGGAGGGAGGGAAGGAGGGAAGAAGGAAGAGAGGGAGGAAGGAAGGAAGTAAAATAGCCTTATAGCTGATAAAGAAAATGTTTGGGTGGTCTGAGTAGAAGATCAAACCAGCTGCAATATTCCGTTAAGTCAAAGCCTAATCCAGAGCAAGGTGCTAACTCCCTTCAATTCTATGAAGGCTAAGAGAGTTGAGGAAGCTTCAGAACAAAAGTGTGAAGTCATTAAGTGTTGGTTCAGGAGGTACAAGGAAAGAAATTGTCTTTAAAACATAAAATTCCAAGGGAAAGCAGCAAGTGCTGATGTAGAAGCTGAAGTGAATTATCCAGATCTAACTAAGATCATTGAGGAAGGTAGCTACCCTAAACAATAAATTATCAATGTAGAAAAGTAGATGAAATAGCTTTCTATAGGAAGAAGATGTCATCTGGGGTTTTCATAGAATACCTGGCTTCAATTTCAAAGGGTAGACAGATTCTCTTGTTAGGAGTTAATGAAGCTGGTGTCTTTAAGTGGAAGCCAATGCTCATTTACCATTCTGAAAATCCTAGGGCCCTTAAGAATTGGTGCTAAATCTACTCTGCCTTTACTCTAGAAATGGAGTAGCAAGGCCTGGATAACAACGCATGTTAGTAGCATGGTTTACAGAATATTTTAAGTCCACAGTTGAGACCTACTGCTCAGAAAAACAGACTTCTTTCAAAATATTACTTCTCACTGACAGAGCACCTAGACATCCAAGAGCTCTGATGGAGATGTATGAGGAGATTATTGTTGTTTTCATGCCTGTTAACACAGCATCCATTTTTCAACCCATGGATCAAGGAGTAATTTCAAATTGCAAATCTTATTATTCAAAAAATACATTTGAAACGCTATAGCTGCCATAGATAGTGATTCCCTCTAATAGATCTGGGAAAAGTACTGTAAATTGAAAACTTTCTGGAAAGGATTCACCATTCTAGATGCCATTAAAAATATTCTTGATTTATAAAAGGAAGTCAAAATGTCGACATAAACAGGATTTTGGAAGAAGTTGATTCTGACCCTCATGGGTAACTTTGAGGGGTTCAAGTCTTCAGTGGAGGAAGTAACTGCAGACATGGTAAAACTAGCAAGAGAATAGAATTAGAAATGAAGCCTAAAGATGTGACTGAATTACACAATCTCATGTTCACACTTAAATGGATAAGGTGTTTCTTGTTATAGAAAAGCAAAGAAAGTGGTTGCTCGAAGTGAAATCTACTTCTGGTGAAGACATCGTGAGCACTATAGAAAAGACAGCAAACAATTTAAAATATTACATAAACTTAGTTGATAAAGTAGCAGCAGGATTTGAGAGGATTGACTCTAATTCTTAAAGAAGTTCTGTGGGCAAAATGCTATTAAACTTCATCGCATGCTACAGAGAAATCTTTTCTGAAGAGTCCAGCATACTGCTAAACAAACAGAAATTGGAACAATTTCCCCCGAAAACTGGAGCAAAACAAGGATGCCCACTCTCACCTCTACATTTCAACATAGTTTTGGAAATGCTAGCTAGAGCAATCAGACAAGAGAAGGAGATCAGAGGTATCCAAATAGGAAAAGAGGAAGTCAAGTTCTCCCTCTTTGCAGATGACATGATTCTATACTTTGAAAACCCAAGAGAATCTGTCAAAACTCTCCTTGCACTGATAAAAGACTTTGGCAAAGCCTCAGGGTATAAAATCAATTTGCAAAAGACAGTCACATTTCTATACACCAACAATAAACAAACAGAAGCCCAAATAAAAAACACAATCCCATTCATGATAGTCAGAAAAAAAATCAAATACCTTGACATCTTCCTAACCAGAGACGTGAAAACCTTTACAATGGAAACTACAAAACACTGCTCAAAGAAATCAAAGATGGCATAAACAAAAGGAAAAATATTCCATGCTCAGGATTGGAAGAATCAACATTGTTAAGATATCCATCCTACCCAAGGCAATCTATAGATTTAATGCAATACCCATTAAATTACCAGCAGCATTCTTCTCAAACCTGGAAATGGCAATACTGGAATTCATATGGAAACACAAATGACCACAAATCACCAAAACAATCCTCAGGAAAAAAAAAAAAGCTGGAGGTATCACACTTCCAGACTTGATTATAAAGCTATAATAATAAAGACAGCCTGGTATTGGTACAAGAACAGGCATATAGACCAATGGAACAGGATAAAGATTTCAGAAGAAAAATCTCAATTTCTCAACCAACTCATCTTCAACAAAATCTCCAACGACTGTGGAGAGGAGAACCTATTCAGTAAATGGTACTGGGAAAACTGGCTGACCACATGCAAAAGATTAAAACAAGATCCCTACCTATCAACATACACAAAACTCAGCTCTAAATGGATCAAAGACTTCAATATAAAACCTCAAACTATAGGAACCTTAAATGCAGGAGACACCTTTATGGAAACTGGAACTGGCAACCAATTACTGATCAAAACCCCAAGTGCCCATGCCATAAGAGATAAGATAGACAAGTGGGACCTCATCAAACTTATAAGCTTCTGCAAAGCCAAAAAAAAATCCAGAGAGTGGGGAGACATCCCATAGACTGGGAAAAAATATCCGCCAACTGTATGTCTGACAAAGACCTAACATTTAGGATCTATTAGGAACTCAAACATGCTGAAAAGAAAAAAAAAAAAAAAAGCCCATTACTAAGTGGGCAAAAGATATGAATAGACACTTCTCAAAAGAAGACATACAAGCAGCGAATGGATACATGAAAAAATGCTCAGCTTCACTAGTCATCAAAGAAATACAAATTAAAACTATACTGAGATACTGCCTAACTCCTGTCAGGATGGCCATCATCAATAACTCAAAAAACAACAGATGCTGGAGAGGATGTGGTGAAAAGGGAACACTTCTACACTGTTGGTGGGAGTGTAAACTAGTATAGCCTCTGTGGAAAACAGTGTGGTGATTCCTAACCCTGAACTGTATCCCACATTTTTAAAATAAAAAAATTAAAAGTTAAAAAGAGGGTCAATTAATATAGCAATCTTCTTTGTTGTCTTATTTTAAGAAATTACTAAAGCCATCCCAGTCTTTAGCAACCACCATCCTGATCAGGCAACAGCCATCAACATCGTGTCAAGATCCTCTACCAGCAAAAAGATTACTGTTGGCTGAAGGCTTAGATGACTATTAGCATTTTTTAAACAAAGTTTTTTTTTCTTGAGTTGGAGTCTCACTCTGTCACCCAGGCTGGAGTGCAGTGACATGCTTAGGGCCACCCCAGAATCGACCTGCTGGGCTCTGGAGATCCTTCCATCTTAGCCTTCCAAGTAGCCAGAACTACAGGTGCATGCTACCATGCCCAGCTCATTTTTTTATTTATTGTAGAGTTGAGGTCTCGCCAAGTTGCCCAGGCTGTTCTTGAACCCACAAACTCAGGCAATCCACACACCTCAGCCTCCCAAAGTTATGGAATTACAGGCTGATCCACCAAGCCCAGCCAGCAATAAAGTATTTTTAAGCAAGATATGTTCATTGCTTTTTAGACATAATGCTATTGCACACTTAATAGACTACAATGTAGTGTCAACATAACCTTTATATGCACTGGAAAACCAAAAAAAAAGTTGTGTGACTGACTTTATTGTGATACTCACTTTATTGCAGTGATCTGGAACCAAACTCACAATCTCTCCAATGTATGACTATATCATCTAATTCTACCTATTGAAAGAGGTGAAAACAACAACAACAATAATATTTTAGTAACAGTGAGTATCCCTAGAGCTAGATTATGGTTTCTAAACACCATTCTGCATTTGAGAAATCAGGGCTTCACAGAGAAATGACTCACTCCAGATTTGGGACAAAGGATATACAAACAAGCCTGGGACATCTCATTCTTGCAGGAAATAAGGAAGCTTCCCAAGATAAATGGGATTATGTTTAAAAGACAGACCAATTTGAAGGGACCACAACTGGTAAAAGTTGGGTCAATTAGAGTGTGAAAAAGAAAAATGGCTACATGAACACATAAAAGCCATGAAAGTATAAATGATACTCAAGAAACAGAAACTACAGACAAAACAAAGTTCATGTGTCTACATTGGAGCTGATATTTTGCCAACTCCTTGTTCTGAAAATTGGTAATGAAAGGTAAAAATTATTTATCTTGTCTTACCAGTTGTAATTGTATTTAAGGGTAACTAAATAGTTCAGTTGATGAGAGAAAGTGCTTCTTTACAGAATAATTCCAACTAATAAATGCAACATAAATTTTGTAAACTCTAATGAAAGATTTGCCTTAGTTAAGGATTCTTAAAACCATTAGGTGAAACTTGATGGCAATGTAGGTGTCCCAAGAGCTAAAGCACCTCCAAAGATTGCTTATTGGACATAAAGGAGAAGAATATAGTTTCTCAAGCTGTCAGTGATCAAGCTGTCAGTACTTTATACCAGTGACTAATCTAAGCATCAGTTAAATTGAGCAACTAGACGTGTTAAGTCATATAATGGGACCCGAAGTGAATTGTAAAAGATCATCTGTGAAATGTTCTGGATGAAATGTTTAACCTGAATCATTCAGGTCTTTAGACATAACTTCTAGTTTGTAGGAAGCTCAGTACAGCAGATAGATAAGCAAGTTAGACCACCTCTCTTTTAAAGCAAAAAGATAAATGCAAAATGTGAAGTAATTGCTTCAGTGAGACAATTCCATGGGGGAAAAAAGGAGAGAGGGACTATTCTAGATAAAAATAAATTCAGGAAACACAACAGTCAAGCACAATTCAGGGTCCTTGACTGACTCTTTGTTTGAACTAAGAAATCTGGGGGACAACTGTAAGAAGCAAATATGGATTGGGTATTAAATTCTATTAGTATACTACTTGGTTCTGTTAAATGTGTGTTACAGACTTAGATTTGTCTCCCCAAAGTTCATATGTTGAAACTCTAACCCTCCAGTACCTCAGGTTGTGATTATATTTGGAGATAGAGCCTTCAAGAAGGGGATTAGGGTAAAATGAAGTCTTTAGGGTGGGTCTTAATTCAATCTTATAGTGTTCTAGAAAGAAATTCAAACGTAGAAAGACACAAAGACAAGGGACAACCATGTGAGGCCACAGCAAGAAGTCCATCATTGATCATCTGCAATCCAAGAGAGGCCTCCTTGAAGAAATCAAACCTGCCAACGCCTTAATCTCCAGAGCTGTGAGAAAAATAAATTTCTGTTGTTTAAGCCATCCAGTCTGCAGTATTTTGTTATGGCAGCCCTATCAAACTAACACAGTATAATTCAATAATACACTGGCTAAAGACTTGTATTTAGCATTGTGGTTATGTAGGAAAATTTTTTTAGCGATTTCTATGGAAATTTTTCAGAGTGAACTGTCATAATGTCTATAATTTGCAAATCCTTAAAAAAGAAATAAAGTGTGGCAAAATGTTAATTGTTAAATTTGGGTAATAGGAATGTGGGTATAATTATCTTTCTACTTCTTTATAAATTCAAAATTCATAGTAAAAAGTCAAAATGAAAAGAAACTCCCAATTGCAGCTGAAAGAAACAGGGCACCAGGTGATAAAGGCGGAGTGAGGGGAGTGTCAGAATTGGGAGTCCAAGAGGAAGAGCCCCTTGCAAGGACGGGCTTAAGCCCCGCCTGTTTCAGGGTTGAACTCAAGGCCTCTGTCTTTTAACGCATTGAATGTGTTACAGAGTGACCAGAGTTAAATTGCACATTGCATCAAAGGAATTGCCAGTGGTAAGACTGTGAGAAGAGAACAATTAAAAATGAATTTGACTTGACTGTAAAACATTACTAATTTCAGCCACTTGCATGAACCACCAAACATTTAAGTATAAATACCGTTCATAATAATAATTATGCACGCAATGGAAAAATACAGTTGGAAATATATAATTAATTTATAATATCATAATAATTAAAGAAGCTTCTCAGTATTTAGCCAAGTTCCTTACATTGGATAGGCAGTTACTAGTGTAAGCTAAGACTGCTTGATTCTCTGTCGTAACAAATTTAACAGCCCTCGGCCAGTTGTGGTGACTCACACCTGTAAGCCCAGCATTTGGGGAAGCTGAGGTAGGAGTTTGAGACCAGCCTTGAGCCCAGGAGTTTGAGGCCAGCCTGGGCAATACAGCAAGACATTGTCTCTACAAAAATTAAAAATTTAGCTGGATATTGTAGCATAGCACACACCTATATAGTCCCAGCTACCTCTTTGTAAATTCAAAATTCATAGTAAAAAGTCAAAGTGAAAAGAAAGGAAACTCCCAAGTGCAGGAGGAAAAGAGAGGGCACCAGGTGGGGATACAAAGGATTGTTCGAGCCCAGGAGGCTGCAGTAAGCTGTGATTATGCCACTTTATTCCAGTCTGGGCAACAGAGTGAGACCCCAACTCAAAACAAACAAAAAACAAATTTAACAGCCCAACCATATTTCTTCATCAGACAATCAACAAACATTGAGAACTTCCTTTTCAAAACTGCTATGCTAGGCATCATAGTTGATACAAAGAAGAAAATGTTTACTTATGGAGTTTGCAATATAATCAGAAGGTTTATACCCAAACAAAAAATAATGTAAAATATAAAGAAAGCTGTAAGAGTGAATGGACAGACAAGCCGGGCTCGGTGGCTCAGCCTGTAATCCCGCGCCTTTGGGAGGCTGAGGTGAGTGGATTGCCTGAGCCCGCGGGTTTGAGACCCGCCTGGGCAGTGAGACCTCATCTCTACAATAAATCAAAAAATCAGCCGGGCGTGGTAGTGCGCCTGTAGTTCCAGCTACTTGGAAGGCTGAGTCGGAAGGATCGTCGGAGCCCAGCAGGTCGAGGCTGCGGTGGCCAGGAGTGTGCCACTGCCCTTCAGCCTGGGCGACAGTGAGACTCCAACTCAAAAAAAAAGAGTGAATGGACAGGTACACACAAGGGAAGAGAGATTTATAGAATAGTTGTTTGTATCAAGTAAAAGGAGAAAGAGGTAGTTGTATGGATAAAGCAGGGATGTCTAATCTCAGAGTAAGGAGATATATCTAAAGCATATAAAAGCAAATGCTGAGGTAGTAACACCACTGGCATGCAGCCAATTCTTACACAGTCGTGATGGCAGTGTTAGTCCACATACTAGACTCGTGTCTTCCTAGGCAACACCTCAGAAACATGACAGGATATTTGGGCATGCTTAGACTGAATATTTAAAAACATACTATTTTTTAAAAAGCATATGTATGTAAATAATGTTGTGGCTCAAGGGAAGGTATGATAAAAGTTTCAGTGTAAATATTGATTCGTAAGTCCCTGCCTGGTCTCAGAGGGGTTGATGTGCACGGCTTGCTCTCTTGATCAGGCAGAGATAGGTAGTAAGCACAAGTGTTTGATCCTCCTATATAAGTGGTTATGAGGGAGACCATGACTCTTGTGGGGCTGGAGGGAGAGGGGAAGTGTCAGATTTGGGTCCCACAATTATCTGGTCTGAAAACAGACACATGTTCTCTTTGCCTTACAGGATTGAAGCTACCCTTCCAGAGTTTCTGAGAAAAGTCTTTGAAAAGGGAGGTGAGGCCTGATCTGAGGTATGAGTAACCAAGAGCATAAAAAATTCTGCAAGGGAGAAGCAGGGGTCAACATATTGGGTGTGGTCTCTGTAGCTCTTTGACTCTCAGTAAGACCTTGTCCCTATCCCTTCCACCAGCCCAAACCACCCCTGGCCTCAACATTACAATCTGCAGAACTAAACCCAGCGTGGCCTCTGTTCCTTGGTGTTTATGTGAACCAGCACTGGAAGTCCAAGCTCCCAGATCAAAACTCAACACCTAGACTCCTGTCCCTTTATGGCTGTAATCTGACCCACGAGGAATGGAACTGAGAGTAAAGATTTAGCAGCACATAGATTGTACTGTCTCAATTTTTCACTCTTCTGACTTCACGACTCCAAACTCTCTCCATTCTGCCTTCTGGATCTCCTGGTCTCCATTCTCCTTCTGGATCTCATCAGCAAAAACCCTTTTATCTTTAAACTTTTCTTTGACTCACTGGTTTTCAAAATGTGGGGCTGGACCAGCAGCATGCCATCACTTGAGAACTTGTCTTCCTTCTGCTGCCATCTGCACTTTTTTTGTGTCAATTTTTCTAGAAATAAAAACCAATATAGAAAAAAAGTAATTGAGAAATCCAAAGAAGAGAGTGATTATCTAAGGAACACCACATTTTTGTTGTCATCTGTGAACCTTTACACTGTGTCTTCTCCAGGTGAGGTCATGAACTGGTGCCAGTACCCAAGCTGTTTGGTACTAGTCTACAGGAAGATGAGGAATGGAACTGAGAGCAAAAATTTAGCAACACATGGCAAATTGTCTGTGATTTTAAATCTGAGTAATATAATAATTTTTTAATGGAGATTGAAAAAAAATAGGGGATGAATCCTCAGGCCCCATCCCAGGCCGCTTGAATCTAGAGGGAGTGGTCCAGGGATCTGTACTGTAACAAGTCTTCCAGAAGATTCAGCAGTTGCTGAAGCACATCTGCAAGGACTCTCCCTCCAAGATCAGCGAGGAACAGTGATCATCACAGTGGCCTACCTCCCTGTTTGCATATTAGTGAAGAAATCCCAGGCTAAAATAGCAAAGAAGTCGCCTTTTCTACCTTTTACCTTCATCTCTCACTTTTAATATCACAACTCCTAAATCATCTGGCTGAATTTCTTAGAACTACTTCTCTTTTCTCCTCCCCCAAGACAATGATTTTTCCATATCTTTTTTTCTTTTTAGTTCACATGTCATAATTTTTAAAAAATTTAACAGAAACCTCTCAAAGATAAAGTATGTACATATGAGTTGTAGAAATGCATTTTATATATTATAAAACAAAAACTAAGAATAGGAAAACATAAGAGATTAGGTAAAAATGTTTACATTAAAAATGAGAAATTAACTATATGTACCCCAGTGACTCGTCTTGTGCAAATTACTTTGGAAACATCGTCTTTGAAAGAATTGAGACACTGCAGGGTTGTTTTTCCACCACAAGTTTCTAGACTTGCTACACAGGCCGTCCCAGAGACACAGGGGCCCTGTGATTACTTGTGAACAAGTAAATGTTTAACAACTAGATCACTGAGAAAAATCCCAAGTCTGAAACATTAATCGGTATCAGTAGTATAAGTACTCCCACCATGGCTGATTTCAGGCTACCAACTTGACGCCGCTGAACTTGGAGTTTGAGAAGAGATGTGCATGACTCTCACAAGCCAGCTCCAGCATTGGATTTTTGTGCCCACAATTTCTGGATTAAGGTCTGTTTTTCAGTTAGTACCCTTTCTTCTAGGGAACTGGTTTTCTAATTAAGCATTTTCTAATTAACTTGCTCCCTTTTAATTTCTGAAAGTGCCTGCTATGTTGGGGGTGGATCCTTGGTCTCTCTAGTTTCAGTGGGGGTTCTCCAGGTCTGAGAGGGGAGCCAGCCAGGTCTAGGAGCTAGATGGTCACCTGGATTTGTCCACCTATGGGGGAAGTAGGAGAGAGACAAGCAGTGACATCCCATGCCTTGGAAATCCTCACCACCTGCCCTGTATGACAGGGGCTCATACAGATTTGCCCATCCTCTACAAAGGAGAGCTGGGATTTGGGTCTCTCCAAAATCCACACTCTTTAATTCCAGCAGCATCTGTCTACCTACCTCTCTGTCCTCCTCCCCACATGCAAACCCCAAACCTGACAGTAGTGAATATGTAGGAGCTCTTGAATTTTTGAGTCAAGTAAAATTTTTTTTAAAAGTTAATGCAATTATTTACTAATATGAATTGAGCATTTACTAAGTGTTGAGCACAACAAGAAGTGCTTTGAAAAGTAAATATTATGAATATTCCATTTTGCAAATGAAGAAACAAGTTTGGAGAGGTTAGACAACTTGTCTAAGGTCACATAGCTAGTGAGAAGTAAAATTTGGATTTAAACCCACCTAAGCTGACCCTGGAAGCCATGTCCATAGTGTCTCATGTTCTACTGCCCACCTCCACTATTGGATGTCTTTGTCTGATACTGAGCTACTGGGCATTATCTGGAGTAGAAAAACAGGGAAGGGTGTCCCTGTCCTCAAGATGCTTCCAAAAAGCTTACAGGCTCCTTAGGAGAGCAAGACTAATGCAAATGAAGTAATTAGAAAACCTTAGCAGACAGCCTGTAATTAGCTGTATTATAGAATCCCCCACGGCTAAGAAAAGTGTTTCCTGGTGAAGGCCATGAGACCTAACCCCTGCCTCCAGAGCTATAATCACTCTTCTAAATAATCAGAATCTAGGTCAGACAGGGCTCTCATTCTGCAATCTGGTACTGTAATTCTCTCTCCCAAGGAATCCCACCTGGCCAAATGGCATATCCGTAAAATAGCTATATAAAGATGCAACGTGCGTAGTTTTTTTTTTTTTTACATTTTTCTCAAACTAATGAGAAAGTATTTTTAACCTCTGTTTAAAAGTTATTGGTTCTCAAGTATCATAAAAGCTCCAGGTGTAGGCCCTGACTTTTTGCCCCATCTTCTGTCAGGTGGCATCACTTCTTTGAGTTTGCCCATAGCAGTCCATTCTAACCTGATGATGTAAGTAGAAAACGAGATCCCTAGAACAAGAGGAACTTCAGAAGTACAGGCTCATTCTCATTCCCATCTCTGCAGAACAAACTACTAAAAAATATAGTCACTCAAAACAACAACCATTTTATTATCTTTCACAATTCCTGTATGTGACAAATTTGTAGTTTGGTGAGTGTATTAGTTTGCTAGGGCTACATAACAAAATGCTACACAGGTTACAAAGTATAGTAATATAAACAACAGAAATATATAATTCTGGATGTTAGAAGTCTAAGATCAAGGTGCCAGTAGGGTTGGTTTCCTCTGAAGCTCCTCCTTTGCTTATAGATGGCCAACTTCTCACTGTGTCTTCACATCACCTGTGTGTGTCTGTATCCCAATCTTCTCTTATAAAGACACCAGTCATATTGGATTAGAGCTTATCCATCTGACCTCATTTTACTTCAATCACCTCTTTTTAAAACTCTGTCTCCAAATACAGTCACATTCTGAGGCACTGGGGGTTAAGAAGTCAACATGTAATTTTTGGGAAGAACGCAATTCAGCTCATAACGGTGAGTTTTTTGTCCCTTGTGACATTCACTTATGTCACTCAGTAAGACTCAGTTGGCAGATGACTTAGTCTGGAGGCTTCAGTCACCTGTCTGGTACCTTATTGGGGATGGCTGGAGGACTGAGCTCAGCTATAGTTGTTGACTGGAGGCCTGAATAGTCAGATATTTTACATGGTGGTTAATGTCCCAAGAGAACCAGGCATAATCTTTTATGACCTACCCTTAGAAGTCACATAGCAGCACGTCTGCCATTTGCAATTGTTCCAAGCAGGCATAGTAGTCCCAGATCGGCTCAGACTGGAGGGGAGGGAACATGGACAACATTTCTCAAGGAAAAGAGTCTCAAAGAATTTTCAGCCAGTTTTCAGATCTACACAAGCTGTTTACAGTTTAGCCATGTCATTTATGAAGTTTCCTGCCTCTCAGTCATCTTGACCCAGATGAAAAGAGCCCAATGAATACTAATTATTCTCAACCCTCTGGGTTCCTCTCTGCTTCTTTAAGGGATGGTGGAAATGGCTCAAGCTTAAAAGAACTTGTAGAATCCTTCAGATTCTTTCCTAGTGGCCCAAACACTCCTACTTTGTCATTGTGGATAACTCCTCACTAACTCAGCTGCTAGAAGTCACTCTGGACACATTGGTTTTTTCATTATCACCACCCCTAGCACCCATTGGCCAAGCCCCTACATTTCAAATCATTCCCTTCCTCCACATGTCCAACGTCCTGCCCAAATGGAAGACTTCACTAACTCTCACTTGAAATACTACAGTTGCTTTTCTTTAGCCCTGGAATGACCCATCTAAAAATCAAATCTGAATCAGTTGTTATTCACTTAAGTTACATCTGTTGTTCCCCTGAATCTACAAAATAGAGCCCAAAGATTCACAACAAAGGTATTCCACCTAGCACACAAGGATCCCCACACATACAGGCCCGGTCTGTATCATCAGTCTCATCTCTCTTCATTCACTCTTGCACTTTACACATCTATCATCACAAATTGGTCATTGCTTCTCCTTTGAGATTTAGCTGAAGAAAGCCAAATGCTGTCAAAAGGTTTTCTCTTCTATCAGGCTGCTCTTTCCCTAGTCCACTCCTCTAGCCAGAAGGAGCATAATTTTCTGGGGATTTCTTTTGTATCTTTCTGTTGGTGATTCCGGGTTGAAGACTTCTCTAGCACCCTGCAGTTCATGATAGATTGGAGGCAAAAAGAAAGTCCAGGGAACTTACCGCTGTGTTGTTCTTCAAGTTCTGAGATTCTGAGACAGTCCACCATCAACTTTTCAGAGTCTCTTTGTGTCTATTGTGTTATATCTGGGATTTTTTAGTTGTAAGAGGGAGGACTAGTGAGAAATGGGGCTGTTTGATCTTGGTCAGAACTAGAGTCCACCAATTAAGCCCTAATAAATCAGTGAAAAAAGCTGTTTGAGAAATACTTACAGTTCAGACCAGTTGGGTATTTTGAAAGGTATATACTCCTCTATCATGGAAAATATAAAGAAGGGGTTTCTTGGAGAAACCCTGTTCTGGGATTCTGGGATATTCTCTGAATGTTAGAGTGATGAATATTTATTCTCTATCAGTTCCTAGTTAGGAGCTTCAAATTGTGGGGCACAAAAAAAACCTATAAAATTGAGCTCTGTCTTATGAAGAGTCTATGGAGAAGTGGAATGAGATAAATCAGACTGTGTTGTATAAGGCTCATTTCAGAGAGCAGCACCAGAGTAATCAGTCCTGCCTCTACCCAAGATCAAAAGAGCCCTTGAATATACCTCAAATGAGCTCCATTTATTTCCCTTGTAGAAGTGAAGCCAAAAAAAAATTTTATGAGGGACAGTTGAAGCCCTCAAATAGCAACTCCCATCTAGCCACTATTAGAAGAGTCTTCAAATTGACAACTTTGGACGACACTATGGATCAGCCTTTAGTTGACAAAAAACAAGAAGGAGGAGAAAGGGTTAGGACAGCCCAGAGTGGGAAGGCATGGTTTGGGAGATCCCCTGCTTAGACTTTAACATGGACTATATTTATGACCCCTCCTTCCACATCTTAGCCCATATCCTATGGCTGGAGTTGATTATTGGGAAGAATAGGTGTGGGGGAATTAGTTAATGAGCTCTTAGAGATGGCACAATTATCCAGATCCAGGTAGTCAAAGACTGCTAAGACAGAACCCGACTTTTTAGCAAAGGATCTAAGAGTTTTGAGGTAGATAATCCTGACATATGTTGACTCATAATGGAGCACAGTGGTTCATCTGAAATTTGCCCTTTAAATCTCACCTTGGAATTATAAATGTAATCATGGTCCTGTGAATTCACAACTTCTTCAGACAACATGTTCTCTTTTATATTCCTCATCTACCCTGAGACTCAATTTATCACACCTGGACCTGCATGCCCTCTATCCTATAGTCTTATTGCAGGCTAATGGAGATTGCCTAAATGTGGTGAGGGAAAATCCGTAAATCTGGAGTCTCTGGTCTAATCCCTCCGTTCCCGGGCAAAGAAACTGAATGGTGAAGTAAATCATCCATAATTGTTCAATGAGTCAGTCCCAACTTAAGCCTGGGCTTCCCTGCTTTGAATTTACCAGCCCTTCTAGACTGAAAAATAATGGAGCTTTCTCTCTGTTTCCTTTTCTTAAACTTTTTCAGTGATATTATAGCATGATATGTTAACATCTCATAATAACATTTACATATGCGTGTTTTCCATTACTAGGTTAACAGCAAATCCTTCAAATGTTATATATATGTGCTTCCCATTCTGCTTCTCTCTCACTACATACACACACACACACAGAGAGAGAGAGAGAGAGAGAGAGAGAGAGAGAGAGAGAGAGAAGCTGTCAGCAAATAGAAGACAAGTAGAACAGACAAGAAGCACACGGGAAACCTCCAGTCATAAAGAATCTTTTCTAAGCAAAATAGGAACTCATTCTTCCCTACAGCAACCTCCACAGGGAAGGAACTTCAGAATCCACTGGAGCATCCAAGAGGCAGGTGTTGAGCTTATCTGCAGTGGCTCCAGGGCCCTTAAGCAACTCACACAAACAGAAAAGGGGAGGAGCTCCTCCCAAATCTGTGGCTGGAGTAACAATTTACTTTTGTATTGGAAGTGGACTGCTCCCTCATCAGGCAGAAACAGAGCTGTCTTGCACAAAGGGAAGACAATTGGTTCACAAAACAGATAACTAATGGATGAGCTGTACTGGATTTTGTGTTTTGGTTGTTGATTGTTAGGTTTAATATTATTTGAAACAATGAGCAATGATGAAATAATTCTATGTGAGCAGGTCATTCCCATCTTTGGCCACACTTCTCTTAGTTGGTCAAAGAATATAAAATACCCTTTTCTGAGAGTTATAAAGGGAATCAAATTAAACAAAACATTGGCCACATGCAAGGCACAGTGTTTCTTACTCTGGGAGACATAAAGACAAATTCAACAGGAATTCTGCTCTTGCTAGCTTATAGTTTGGGGAGAGAATCAGACTGCATAAACAATTATCACCAGAAAGAACATGAAAAGCAATGACATGAGATAAAGGATAGTAAACTAGGAAAATACAATGAAGAGTGTATTTGTGACATAAGAAACAAGGAGAATCTGCATTTTTAGAGGAAAGGACATTTTAGTTTAGCCTGAGACACTTAGGGAGTAAAAACATTCCAGGCAGGAGCAAGGCATAGGCAAAGTGTAGAAAGAAGGAAGGTACTTTGGGTCTGGAAGCAATCAATACTTCAAGAGGCCTGTTCCACAGGAGGTAGAAGGAAACTGAGTTAATATGTTTCTAGAATCCAGCTAATCAACAGGAGTGCCTAGAAAGATTTAGTTGTTGCTTTCTGTGCTTGTTCACTTTGCTTTAAATAAGTCTTGGGCTCCCATTCTGCTTCCCTCCCCCAGGAACCAGAGATGGGGAAGCAGAGGATGCAAAGATCACCAGCACTTGAGGCTGTTCTTACACAGTTGATAAGTGTGAAGTGGTATCTCATTGTGGTTCTGATTTACACTCTAATGGCTAACGTGTTGTGCATCTTTTCATGTGCTTATTGGTCATTTGTACATTTCTTTTGGAAAAACGTCTATTCAAATCCTTTGCCCATATTAAATTGGGTTTTTTGTCTTTTGATTATTGAGTTGTGAAAATTATTTCTGTATTCTTGATACAAATCCCTCATCAAATAAATAATTTGCAAATATTTTCTGCTGTTCTGTGGGGTTGTCTTTTTACTTTATCAATAAATGGTAGCCTTTGAAGCACACGTTTTTATTTTGATGAAATCTAATTGATCTATTTTTCTTTTGTTGCTCAAGCTTTTAGTGTGGTAGCTAAGAAACCATTACCTAAGCCAAAATCACAGGAATTAACTCCTATGTCTTCTTCTAAGAGTTTTTAAATTTAGCTCTTGCATTTGGATCTATGATCCATTGTTGAGTTAATTTTTGTGTATAGTGTGAGCTAAGGATTCAAGTTCTTTCTTTTGTATGTGAATTCAGTTGACCCAGCTCCATTTGTTGAAAACACTATTTTTTCCTCATCATAATAATTCTGTTCAATGAAAGAAGCTTTCTTCCCTGAAACTTTTTAATAAGAATACAGTCATCATATTGGATTAGGGCCTACCCTAATGACCTCATCTTAACTGAATCATCGGCAAAGATCCTATTTCCAAATAAGGTCACATTTTCAGGTACTGGGGGCTAGGATAACACTTTGGGGGGGGAGACACAAACAACCCATAATAGTATGTATGTATACCTTGTAGAAATGTGGCACTATTGTATTCTAAAGAAATGTACTGCTGGAGTCAAAGGGTAAGGCTACAACTGTGTGAATGAGGGTGGTGTCTCCACTAAAGGAAGAAGATACTACACTGATCAGGCATCTTTCAAGGTAAAAGATGAAAACAGAAATTGGAAAATACAGGCCTAACTTTGGATTAATAAGGAAATTTCTTCCTCTTTCTTAGCCTTGACTTGAGACTAGTAGATACTGCAGAATCGAGGAATGTATGAGGTGTTTCTGACTGATAAAGAAAACCTGGCTTCTTCTTTAAGAGTAGTGGGGAGAATGGGTTCTGAGTAGAAGGCAGTTCTACAGAGACCCAGGAGAATGAACTGGGTACTAGGGGCTCTAAAACAACCATATCTAGTAGCCAGGTATAAGTTATTCTCTGTGTGGAAGTCCTGCAATCTTCAGCCTTAAGCAAAATCTGGCTAAACTCACAGCTTGGTCTAATAATAGAGAAAGAGTCTATGTTTATGCTTGGACTATGATGCTAAAGGGAAGTGGAGGAATGATGGTGGGTACTTTGTCTATGGATGTGTCCAAGGACCAAAAATTGCAGGTGATAGTCTATAATCACATAGGTTAAGTCACCTGCAGTAGCTCAGGCCAACACAGGAGCCTTGTGAAAAGCCTCTGAAAACTCCCAGATAGTTGGCTTTGGGTATTGCTATTGATGTGACCTAATTTGTACCAATTTTCTGCTGAGATATTCAAGTGACTTACAGCATTGCCTCTGAAAGCTCAAATGACAACAATTATTTTTAATTTTAGAAGGTACGATATATCATTAAAACCATGTACTGATAGATAATTTCATTTTTAAAAAATATATAGACATTTTCAAAACACGTTGTTGCTGGAGTAGAGTTCTCTTTAATGGAGAAAGAGGAGATAGACCTCAACTCTTGCCCAAGGTCTTGACTTTGCCACAGGAAAGAATTCCAGAACAAGTCACCAAGTTGGTGAGTAAAGCAAAGAGTTTATCAAGGCAAAAGTACACACTGAGAGAGAAAGGGAGTGAAGGTGAGCAGTCTCCAGAGGAGAGCTGCCCCAAGGAATGAAAGTATATGCTCCAAGGGAAAGGAGTACAGACAGCTTCAGAGCGAGAGCTGCACTGAGGGTGTCTTGATGATTGGCTTTTATCTCCTCTGCCTTTGGGGAGATGGTTGGGAGAGACCAAGGGTCTTGAAGGCCATGGATTTGTCTTCATTTGGGCATCTGGGCTGTGTGATGAGCTCATGTTCTACTTGCAAGTGTCAGATGATCAAGAAGGGTGGAAGGCCTGCATTTTCCTGCAGACTCCAATCATAAACACTCTCAAGGTGTTTTCCAAATTTTTAGCTACTTGCTTCCTGCTTCATGTACGGTGAAACAGAGGTCATATTTTCTTGCATTTTCTAACCTGCCTCAATGATAACTCATTTTATAATTGTCCACATTATCAAGGTTAGGTTACAGGTATTTCGTGATCACCCTTTCTTTAACTCTTAAAAAATGAATACAACTGAAACCAGGGACCACACTTTGAGAATTTTGCCATCAAATATGTACCATCCTGATATTGATGGGGACACTGACCCCAGCAACACAATCCAGAACCTATTAAGACCAGCTGATGCATGGCTGTCTACATGTTGTCATCCACTACTGCCTCCCATCCTGGAGAGAGTTTTACTGTATGGAAAGCACAGCTGTGCTTCTCACCTTGTTTTGCAATTGTTCTGACTTCCTCCAAATACTTTTATTATTTTTTTTCTTTGAATTGGAGTCTCACTCTGTCCCCCAGACTGGAGTGCAGTGGCCACTCCCAGTCACTGCAGCCTCGACCTGCTGGGCTCCGGCGATCCTTCCGCCTCAGCCTTCTGAGTAGCCGGAATTACAGGGATGCGCTACCATGTCCGGCTGATTTTTTGATTTATTATAGAGATGAGGTCTCGTCAAGTTGCCCAGGCGGGTCTTGAACCCGCAGGCTCAGGCAATCCATTCACCTCAGCTTCCCAAAGCGCAGGATTACAGGCTGAGCCACCGAGCCCGGCTTCCTCTAAATACTTTGGGCAAGAAAACTCTATTGGATTTTCCACTTAGCATGTCTAGATGCTCTTTTATTTATCTGACACTAATATTTACATATATTATGTAAATAATCAAGCAGTGATGCCAACAAAAACCCATACTATACACATCTTATAGGTAAAATACTAGAATTTTTTTTTTTAACCAGGAAAAAGAAAAGGACATCTGAGGTTACCACTTCTCTTCTGTTTAGTAAATGGAGGTTCTGGCTCGCACAGAAGACAGAAAAATTAGATATAGGTATTCACTAAAGTCAACCTACCTGATCATCTCAGTGGGAGAACTTCAAAGTCAGTGTCATTAGGTATCTTCCCTTCAGCTGTTAGATTCTCCAAGAAGAATTTTCCTAACAGCTGTTAGAAAGAGCAAAAAGGGATGGAGGTCTCAGTACTCCAGTTGTCTGAGGCCGTCAATCTTCTTCCCAGAACTCACCAGAACATTCACATTTGCTTCTTATTCCCTAGTTTCCAGATCCTCTCTTCACTTTAATAACTAGTTTCATTTGTGGCAATGGAGGGCAGTGGATCAGCATCTTGCTCAAAGCTCAAATCACTGTCACCGTCCTCCACATGACGGCTTTCCCTACATCTGGAGCCATTTGGTACTGCTGGAATCTTATTTTTTTGGATTCTGCATCATAAATTGTGTTGTTTCCCTGATTCCTCCAGGGGCAGTAATGGACTAGAGCATTCCCAGGCTGCTGAATAATGCTGCATTCTGTAGAGAGGCCATCCTTTAGCCCAGACTCTCTCCAGGTATTTGTGTACATTCTGGCACATATATCCTGATACAAATGTGGAAAAGCTTGACATTGGAAAAATCCTTTTAGGCGATGGGACCAAACTTTTGCAAAGTGGTTTTCCTGATTACAGAGCCATTAGCAACATAAAAGAGATCCTGAACTGCCACGTCTTCTCCACACTCCATATTTTGGCTGAATTGACTTTACCCAGCCCCTGAGTACAACTGACTGTGAGTCAATGGGTAAAATAAAGCACTAAGCAGAACAATCTCTCTCCACACCCTGCACGAACAAATTCCTTGGACGCCTGTTTGCATGTATGTCTGTGTGCAAGGTTGAAGGTTCTCCCTGACACAACTGGTGTGAGCTTCCTTCCGCTCAGAATAAATGAGGGTTAAATTCCCTTGTTAATAAACAAAAAGTTAAGCCAAAGCCTCTGGGACTTGTAGTCCCATGGGCAGAGGCTGTGTGTGGTGCTTTCTGGTATCTGCAGTTGGAAGCACTCTCAGCACAGGCAGATGTGGGCCCTGAGTGTGGACTTTCATCTGGTTCCATTGCAGCAGCATCCGAGGCAGCCATGCAGGACATGTCCGTGTACTTCATCTGGAAGGAGTGAGAGCAGCTGGGCCAGTCCCCAAGGACTCTATACTGGGAGGTGACTCCAGAGACCTGCAGACTCTTGGTCACTGGGGCATGCAAACCAGAGTTGATCTACCAGCTGAAGCATTGGTAAAAGACAGAAGAAATACCTTTGCCAAAGCAACATCCAGGTGACAAAGTAAAACCCAAGACCAGTCAGCCTTGTCCTAGGGAGCTTTGTACCAGGAAAGACTAATCCCAGGAGCCAAAAGTTCCTCTAGGTTGGGGTGAGTGAGGGATTAGGAAGAGTGATTGGAAATCAGAAAGAGTGATTGAGGCCAGTTACCTTCTCCCACAAGGAGACCATCCTTGAGAAGATGAGCGCTAAACACAATGGGTTGGGGACAGACAATAGTCAGCACATAAGGGTTTTACAGGAGAAAGTCTCTGCAGGAAATTCTTTCCATGAATATGACTCACAGAGACCAAGATACCTTGGTTCATGTAGGGAAGATCCTCTACAAATGCAAGGAATATAGGAAAGTGTCTACCAAGAACTGCCTCCTTTTTTTGATGTCAGCAGATTCTCACTGGACTGAAGCCTTATGGATGCCAGGAGTGTGGGAAGGCCTTTTGTGAAAAGGTGGATTTCATTTGGCGCATGAGGATTCACACTGGGAAGAAGCCCTATAAGTGCATGGAGTGTGAAAAGGTCTTCAACCCTAGGTCACATCTCATGTACCACCACTGGATTCACACCAGACAAAAGCCCTATGAGTACAGAGACTGTAGAAAGGCCTTCAACTTTCACTCTGTTTTTGTCCAGCATTAGATGACCCACAGTGAAGATGACCCATGCTTTGGGTACAAAGAATGTGGGAGAACCTTTTGCTACAACTCTTCCTTAACCTGACATATGAAGATTCACACTGGAGAGAAGTCCTATGTGTGCAGTGAATGTGGGAAAACCACTCTGTTTTTTTCCGACCCAGTGTGACCCACACTGCAGGAGACCCCATGAGTATACAGAATGTGAAGAAAGTTTTTACTACAGCTATTCCCTCACTCAACATGCAAAGAGTCACACTGGAGAGAAAGCCTTATGAGTGCCTTGAATGTAGAAAGGCCTTTGTCTACCTCTCTGCTTTTGTCCAGCATAATAAGATCCACACTGGAGGAAAAAACCTTTGCGTGCAAATGATGTGGGAAAGCCTTCTGTGACCATTTTTCTCTCCTATGACACATAAGGAGTCACACTGAAGAGAAGCACTCTGAATGCAGTGAATGTAGGAAAGCCTTGACCCACAGCTTATCCTTCACTCAGCACTGAGGAATTCATTCCAGAGATAAACTCTGTAAGATATTTGGGAAGGCCTTTGTAAGTGAACCTACCTCATCAACATAGAGAACTGATACTAGGAAAAGACATTTTGACCAAAACTAGTGAAGAAAATCTTTTGACCACAGAAAATAACTTCCTCAGCATCTGAGAATGTATCCAGGAGAGAGAACTAATGGTTATTTGTGTATTAAAAGAAACTTCAGCCACAAATCTCTCCATAGGTTATGTCACTAAGCCGTTTCAGGAATATGTATGTATGCAGGAAGGGAGCTGTAGAGGAGAAAAAAGAAATTCATGCACAGCTTCTGTCAGACTTCTCTGAAAGCCAACCCTATAAAAATTTGAATTCGGTTCTTTATTTGGGGGATGTCTGAAGGGTAAAAGGGCCTTGCCTCATTATTTGTCCTTTATATATGGTCATTCCTGCCTAGTGACAAGAGAATTGTCCTCTGCAAAGATTTGTTGAGGCTGTAAAGATTTATTGGATGCATTCTTTGTTCTAAAACATTATTTCTTCTCTTGAGGAATATAAGTCTTTGTGAGAAATATGAAAGCTTAAGTCATGAAATATGTGAAACTTGTAAGAAATTAGAATATTAAAATACTGCTACATAAAATCATTTCCTATCTAAGGAGATAAGGCTTCACATATGAATGGGCATATTTTACTGCATCATTTAAGACTACTTAAGAATTTAATTTTTAGCCGGGCTCGGTGGCTCAGCCTGTAATCCCACACCTTTGGGAGGCTGAGGTGAGTGGATTGCCTGAGCCCGCGGGTTCGAGACCCGCCTGGGCAGCGAGACCTCATCTCTACAATAAATCAAAAAATCAACCAGGCATGGTAGCGCATGCCTGTAATTCCGGCTACTGGGAAGGCTGAGACGGAAGGATCGCCGGAGCCCAGCAGGTCGAGGCTGCGGTGGCCGGGAGCGGCCACTGCACTCCTGTCTGGGCGACAGAGTGAGACTCCAACTCAAAAAAAAAAAGAATTTAATTTTTAAAAAATTATCTTTCTTCATGTGGTTTTGAACACCCAGCTCTCTCATTTTTCTCTTGACCTTGATATCCTTGTTTGTTTTGATTCATTTTCTTGGGGAACCTGAGGATGATCATGTGACTGTGTTTCTTTCCCAGGTGAGCCTTGATTATTTTCTCCGTGGTTTCTCAGCTTTGGTCTTCTTTACAGGGACTTCTCCAAGACTATATCACTAGTTTTCTAGGGGTTAAAGTAGAACTGAAACAAACAAAACAAAATACAGCTTACTTAATCTAACGAGAAATGCAGAAAAACATTTAATAAATACAATGCATCCAAATATAAAATATGGATCCTTTGACGTGTTAATTTAATTTATATAAATATCAAGAAATGCTCTTACAAATATACAGAGATGTATGTAAAGAATAATCACTGCAGTTTTTATATGGGAAACATTGAAAGCAACCTAAATATTTAGCAATAGGAAGTTACAGGACATCTGTTCTATGAAATACTATAAAAGGATAAGATACCTCTGTATGTACTGATATTAAAACATCACCAAAACACAGTGTTAGGTAGGAGAGCAAGTTTCAGGAAATAACTACTAGAAGGATTAAACCAAGTGGTTTTCTAAGATGAGTGTGATGGAGCAGAGCTGTAAAGAATATTCAGGACTTCAGAGTTGTTTGTATTTTTTTTTTTTTTTTTTTGGTTGGAGTCTCACTCTGTCGCCCAGATTGGAGTGCAGTGGCTGCTCCCGGCCACCGCAGCCTCGACCTGCTGGGCTCCGGCGATCCTTCCGCCTCAGTCTTCCCAGTAGCCAGAATTACAGGCATGTGCTACCACGCCCGGCTGATTTTTTGATTTATTGTAGAGATGAGGTCTCGCTGCCCAAGAAAATGTATTAATTTTACCATAAATGTTTAAAGTATTTTAATTTTAAAATATTAATAAAGATGGCACCTTGGAATAAAAGTGACATATTATTTCTTTAAAAGCATAGATGTTACAAGATTTTTTAAAGTCTTGGTCTTATTATGTCTTTTAAAAAAAAGAGCTACTTGGTCAGATTTAATAAATGACTAGGTAGTTTTAAAATGATTTAGAAGGCTGGGCTTGGTGGCTCAGCCTATAATCCCAGCACTTTGGAAGTCCAAGATGAGTGAATTGCCTGAGCCTGCAGGTTCAAGATCAGCCTGGGCAACATGGTGAGACCTTGTCTCTACAGTAAATAAAAAATTAGCCAGGCGTGGTAGCATGCGCCCATAGTTCCAGCTACTTGGAAGGCTGAGGCGGAAGGATCAGTGGAGCCCAGCAGGTCAACACTGGGCTGGCCATGAGCGCGTGCCACTGCACTGTAACCTGGGCAACAGAGTGAGACTCCAACTAAAAAAAATAAAATAAATTAAATTAAAAAATAAAATAAAATGATGTAAAAAAAACATGTAAAAATAGGAGTTCAGCATGGAAACTTTTCCTTTAAACTCCTGGTAGCTTATAAAAGCCCTTTTACAACTAGTTAGGTTTTAGATGTCAGAATTCTCTTTCCTTGATGTTGATTGCAAGAAAAGCACCGTGATTGCTGTCAGTGTCAATGTATTTTGTGCACACACACATACACACAGCAGATTTGTAAATGTTTGCTATTGAATGAATGTGGTCTGGTTATACCAGGTTTATGTTCAGGTTTTGTGATATATGTTGGTTTTCCAAATGAAAAGTGTAGCTTCTTTTTCCCCAACATAATATTTATAATAATTCATGCCAAGAAGTCAGACCTATTTTCTAGTAAGGAAAATAAATGTTACATCCACAGATCATACCTTACAATTTGTCTGTGTTCTCCCTCACAAAGTATGTGCATATCTGTATCTGTCAGCATCACTTCATTTGAGAATCACATGCCAACAGAAATGTTTTCCCTACTTAGAAATGAACATGGAGTACAGTTTTCCTACAAGCAGACAGACCTGTACCCACAGGTAAAACTCTGTTCAGGCATTTCAGTTTACCCAAGAAGTCACCCCACCAGATGCTGATTTTGTGAGTCTGTTGTCTTGCAAAAGAAGGTGGCAGCTGTGCCATGATATTAATAGATTCTGCCCATTTGAGGGCAGTTCCTGAAAGTGAACTGTGAGTAAAAAAAGCTTATTGGCTTAAGAGGATAAAACGCTACTTTGAAAAGATCCCAGTGTGGGCAACTTAGTGAGCCTCGTCTCTACAAAAAAACTTTTTTAATTATCTGGGCATGGTGGTATGCACCTGTAGTCCCAGCTACTCAGGAGGCTGAGATAGGAGGATCACTTGAGGCCAGGAGGCCGAAGCTGCAGTGAGCCAGGATCACACCACTCACTCCAGCCTGGGCAACAGAGTGAGACCCAGACACACACACAAAAAAAAATGAGTGTCATTGAGTAGTTTCATCTCAATGAAACTGAGTTTCATCTCAATTTCTTCATCCAAGGGTAATGATGGTGATTGATATGACCCACTGCTTCCTGGGAGATATTATTGCTATAATTTATAAGGCCCCAAACAGGATCTCACTGTGATTATGCAATGATTTGTCAGAGTGCTCTTGTAGTAAACCAATATCCATGGCATTTTTCAAGGCAAAATTCAACTGCAATACACATGGCAATGAAACAGTAACTACACTGGGAGATAGAAACTGACCAAATTTCATTTCCCTCTCCATCTGGCATTAGAAGAAGGCCAACCCACTTTGGAGTAAGTGCCCAGTGTTCTTAGACAATTCAGTTGAGAGGCATGGGAACTCTTAGAAGATGCTAAGCCTCATGATGATGAAGCATGTGGGACAGGTGTGCACATATGTGATTAGAAAAATGGGTGGGGGGGTGTTCATATTTCAATTCCAAGTTTGTGGGGCAGTTCATTCCAGTCATGAGTAAAAAGGTATTTTCTTAAAGCCTATGGAGAATAGACATTTTGGAGATGTAATTCTTTATATATTACTTTTGGCTTGTTAAATATTTTTCAATGAAGGACTTTGAATGTATCTCTTCTTTAATTTTCATTGATACTGTTGAGAAGGAAGTTATCAGTTTACAGTCATTTCTTTATAGGTAATTTTTCTTTCTTCTGTTGCTTCTTGTAAGATCTATTTGTCTTTGATATTCTGAAATTTCAATATGGTGGGTCTAGGTATGGTTTTCTAAATTATTCTACTTGGTACCTTAAGAATTTCAGAATCTGAGGATTCCTGTATTTCTTCAATGCTCAAAACTTTTCAGTCATGATAACTTCAAATATGCATCTTTCCATTATTACTTTCCATAGATGTATACTGTACTTTCTCATTTTGTCTTCCCTCTTTCTTAACTTACCTTACATATTTTCAATTTCTTTGTTCCTCCATGCATTGAGTGATTACTTCATACCTATTGTCTAGTCCATTAACTCTCTTTTCACCTGTATAACTGAAATTTTAAGTGCCAGTGATTATATTTTTCTTTCTACAAGCTTTAATTGTTATTCTTAAAAATAAGCTTAATAATTTTGTATAATTTCAATACCTCTTTTATTGTCTAGTTTGTATTAAACATTTCTAATTCTTGAGGTTTTTACAGGTTTTATGCTACTTCTTGATGTTTCTCTTGATTTCCTCCTATGATACCTTGTTTTCTCTATTTTCTGATTTTTGAGCTAATGTTAGTTGAAATTATATCTTAGGAATTATTTGAAGCTTAGAGTCAAGGTGGATGCCTTCCAGGAAGATTTGTGTTTGCCTGTACCAGGCACATGGAGTCATACCCAACTCAGAATATTTTGAATTTTCAGCGTAGGATTTCTCAGCTCATATAAGTAGAGGAAATTCTAGCCTTAAATGCAATCAGAGTAACTCACTGTTATGAATTTTTCAGTAGAAATTTATCCTTCTAAGCATCCCAGGAATAAAACAGACAATTGTATTTACTGGGCTCCTTTGGGGACACTTTAGTTCTTATTTTCTTTTTTTACTGAGGATGCTACCTTTTAGGAGCACCAGCTTTAGGTGATTATTCCTTGGTCCTTATTCCCACCTTTCTCAGAACCTGGGGCTTATCTCCTCTCTCCCAAATGTGGCTTTCTCTGTATTTGTGCTTTCTTGTCATTTTTGGCCTCTAAAAATTTTTCTTTCTTGCCAATAAACTATGCATTTTTTTAAATATATAATTTTTTTCCAACTTTACTTTCTTTTTTAGGTACTTTGCACCAGAAGGATTTTTTTTAATATCTAGTATTCATAATGCCAGAAACAGAACTTCTATTTTTCATTTAGTTTAGCTATATCAAGTTTCCCTAGCCTTTTGTATTAAACCAAATGGTAAATTTTAACAAAAAAGAATTGACATACATAGACTTGCCAACTTTTTATTTTGCAAAGTATCAATAACAAAAAAAGAAAGAAAAAAAGAAAAGAAAGAAAAAGAAAAAACCATAAAAATGCCTCCTACTCTTAACATTATTCCATAATAGAAAGTTGAGAAGACATAAGAGAATCACCCTTTAACTTAAACTTAATTTATTCCACATTGTGTTGAGCTTAGAGATACCTTTATCATAGACTATCATTGGTCCAGGGGCTGGCATTTGGGAACCACTAAACTATGTCATATATTATGAAGTTCATGTATCTGAACATGAACTCACTATAAAATCTATTAACTAGAGATTCTAACCAACAACATTAAGCCAACTGCCAGCTGGGCTAATGCCATTAAATTTACTTGTTTGCAATTGAGCAAACAACTTCTAATTGATAAAAGAAAAAAAGAAAGCATAGGAGGTGAAATCTAAATCTTAAATCCCACTTCTATTTGGGAAAATCAGTTAACCTCTTAGCCTCAGTTTCTTTATCTGGGATAACAATATATTACTCCTTTGGACATTTGGAGGACTAATAAGAGAAGTGTTATTGGGGTTGTTAACTTCTCTATTATTTCCCTCCCTGATAAAATACAGACCAAATTTCCTCATAAGGAGTAAGCTCCAAACTCCATACAGCAGGGCTTTTTTTCAATATGGCTCTAGAACAGGCAGTGTGTCCAATCAGTTCCTTTATTTCCTACCATGGAGGAGTAAGTTTTGGCCAGCTAAACTGGGAGAATAAACTTTGCTGGCAAGAGAGATAACCCCATCAAAATTTAAGCTCCCTGGGAGCTGGAACTTTGCTCACAGATATGTCCCCAGTACCTATGACTTTACTTAGCACATTTAAATATTCAGTAGATACATGAGGACTAAGAAAACAAATCAGAGCCCCATAACAAATGAGCCACAATAGAACTACTACCAAAACTACGCACCAGGTGCTGGAATGCTGAGTTTCACTTCTTAGTCTTCCTCCTGTTCAACCCTCTTCTCCCCTCTTCCCCATCCTCTCCTTCATGCAGTGCTTCTTCAACAAGTTCTGCACAGTCCCAAAGGCAGAACCTGACTTTGGGAGGAAACAGGCAGAATCAAATTCAATATGCAGAATCATCTTTTCAGGGACCTTGCAATCTGTACACAAGTCTGTCATGCAATAACTGCTTATGCAGTGCTCATTGGTGGCTCTGAAGGCCTTCAGGAGCATCAGTCAACTGTACAGAGGATAGTCAGCTACGAGCTACGAACATCAAGACTAGTTAACATACACTGAGCATTTTCATTATGCCGGCCAGGCTCTACACCTGTTTTATAGGTATTGTTTCACTGTATACTCAGAGAAACCCAACAAATTAGGTACTATCATCATCCCCATTTTCTAGATAGTGAATCTATGGCTTAAAAAGGTGAAATAGCTTGCCGCACGTCACACAGCTAACACTACAAAATCCATCCTCTTAACTATGGCACTACATATGATGCAGATTTTATATATCATTTCAAAGTCTTTGGCATGGGTGATATGTAAGCATATTCATGTTGTGATGTGAATTTTCTTAAATAAATCTATTCCTTTCTAATGTTGTTATACTAGGACATAAGATGAAAAGACAACTATGGGCCAGGTGCGGTGGCTCAAGCCTGTAATCCCAGCACTTTGGGGTGCCAAGGCAAGAGGATTGCCTGAGCCCATGGGTTTGAAACCATCCTGGGCAACGTGGTGAGACCTCATCTCTCTAATGAATCAAAAAATTAGCTGGGTGGTAGCCCGTGCCTGTAGTGTTGGCTACTTGGAAGGCTGAGGTTGAAAGATCACCTGAGTCCAACAGGTTAATGCTGGGGTGGCAGTGCCAATGCACTCCAGGCTGGGTGACGGAGTGAGACCCTGACTCAAAAAAGAAAGAAAGAAAGAAAGAAAGAAAGAAAGAAAGAAAGAGAGAGAGAGAGAGAGAGAGAGAGAAAGAAAGAAAGAAAAGAAAAGATAAATATGAAGAAGAAAATATGAAAAAATATCTAAAAGTAAAAGTAGAGTTTGAAGTGACTGGAGTAGAGAGAAAAGAACAAAACTTCTTTCTCGTATTGTCTTCTTCCTCCTCTCAGTAGCTCAGTTCTGTCCCTTTCTCTTCTTTACCTCTGCTGCTATTGCAAAGGCTTTTTTTTTTTTTTTCTTTGAGTTGGAATCTCACTCTGTCACCCAGACTGGAGTGCAGTGGCTGCTTCCGGCCATGGCAGCCTCGACCTGCTGGGCTCCGGCGATCCTTCGCCTCAGCCTTCCGAATAGCCGGAATTACAGGCATGTGCTACCACGCCCGGCTGATTTTTTGATTTATTGTAGAGATGAGGTCTCGCTGCCCAGGCGGGTCTCGAACCCGCAGGCTTGGGCAATCCACTCACCTCAGCCTCCCAAAGGTGCGGGATTACAGGCTGAGCCACTGAGCCCGGCTTGCAAAGGCTTTCTAACTGAGCTTCCTACATCGACTTTTGCCCACCTCCACGACCCCTCACCCCTGCCACCCCATCCTATCAAAGCGTCAAGCAAGCTAGCAAGCATGGGATGTTTTAAAAATCACCAGAGCAGGTTTTTAAACACTGACCTCACCATGTCCATGCTTCTGCCTAAAACCCTTTTTAATTGCTTTCCTTTACACTCAGGAGAAAGGCAAAAGTCCATAACAAGGCCAATAAGGTCCATCCCACCAGTCATGCCACCTCTGCCTCTTATTACTTCTACTTCAGGCCCAGGGGTTGTGAGCATGCTGTTCTCTCTGCCTGACTGGCTCTGCCATCGATTCTCCACCTGGGGGCATCTCGTTCACCATTACCTCACCTGTGTAGAGCACACATGTGCTGTCACATGACAGGGCTCAGAAGATGTGGTTAAGTGAATAAGCAAAAAATGAATTTGTGGTGGTCCACATACCAGATCTTTTGACATCTAGTGTTAATTTTGTATCCTCCTGAATGATGAGGGTGGAATTCTTTCACCCTCTGCCTCTGCCATGAATGACTTAGGATCTGTCTCTACCTGGCCCTGCAGGTGAGTCTCATGACCCAATCACACCTGGAAAGATGGAGGCCAGGCCTACTGAGAGGCAAAGCTGCTCAGTGAGGTAATCAAATTGAGTGATCTGAGTCTCACAGGAAAATGTTAGACTAAAGTGTTAGTAACTGATAAGATCTCGTTGTTGGTTTCCTTTCACCTCCATCTTACTGTACTATGTTGTGGAGATTATATTCCTTCCATAATGAACCTAAAATTTCTGTAATTGGCTGGGCTCGATGGCTCAGCCTGTATTCCCAGCACTTTGGGAGGCCGAGGTGAGTGGATTGTCCGAGCCCGCGGGTTTGAGACCAGCCTGGGCAACTTGGCAAGACCTCGTTTCTACTAAATCAAAAAAATTAGCTGGGCATGGTAGTGTGCACCTGCAGTTCCAGCTACTTGGAAGGCTGAGGCAGAAGGATTGCTGGAGCCCAGCAGATCAATGCTGGGGTGGCCATGAGTGTTCCACTACATGGGCAACAAAGTGAGACTCAAAAAAAAAAAAAAAACCCTTCTGTAATTATATAATTCTTTAGCATGTAATTTAAAACCTATATACTACATAATTTAAAAATTAAAAAAAAGAAAACATGAGGCTAAAATCAAGTGATCAGGACGACACTGCGTGGTATACATGTGCCCTCCTGATTCATCCAGCAATCGGCCAATGTCATGACTTCTAGCAGAATTAATTAGAATATCCAGCCGGGCTTGGTAGCTCAGCCTGTAATCCTGCGCCTTGGGAGGCTGAGGTGAGTGGATTGCCTGAGCCTGCGGGTTCAAGACCCGCCTGGGCAACTTGGTGAGACCTCATCTCTACAATAAATCAAAAAATTAGCCGGGCGTGGTAGCTCACGCCTGTAGTTCCAGTTACTTGGAAGGCTGAGGCTGAAGGATCGCCGGAGCCCAGCAGGTCGAGGCTGCGGTGCGCGGGAGCAACCACTGCACTCCAGTCTGGGCAACAGAGTGAGACTCCAACTCAAAAAAAAAAAAGAATATCCAGGCAGAATTCCAACTGTTGAAACCACAACTGCTTTCTCTAGGCACTGAGACTCAGCTGTCTGTCTGAACCTGTACCTCCATTACTCTTCTCACATCTCCCACTGTACTCCTAATCCTCTGAATTGTCCTCCTGGCCCTTCCCTTCACATCCTCAGCAACCCCATGGCTGTCCGTCAACTCTCACAACATTTGAAGTATTCTCGTTTCCCCAAGTCCCCAACCCTCCAGGGTCAGCAGGACCCAATATTCCATCCCCAAATCTCTCATCATATTTGTTAAAAGAGTGGGAGTTAAGTATGTTCTTTGGAATTAAATGCTGGTTAGAGCAGGGGTCCCCAACCCCCGGACATGAACCAGTACCACCCATCCATGGCCTATCAGAAACTGGGCCACACAGCAGGAGGTGAGTGGCAGAAAGATCAATCGAGCGAAGCTTCATCTGTGTTTTCAGCGACTCCCCATTGCTTGCATTGAATTATTGCCTGAGCTCCACTTTCTGTCAGATCAAGCTGTGACATTAGATTCTCACAGAAGTGCAAACCCCAGTGTGAGCGGCGCATCTAGGTTGCATGCTCCTTATGAGAATCCAGTGCCTGATGATCTGAGTTGGAGCTGAGGCAGTGATATCAGCACTGGGGAGCGGCTGCAAATATAGATTAACATTGGTAGTGAGGTTAGACTGCACGGAGACCATGATAAAACAATTGCTTTCAGACTCATATCAAAATCCTCTGCGAGTGAGTGACAAGTGACTTGATGTACTTCAATTGTACAGTTGCATCTGGTGGCAGGCTTTAAATCAGAATCAGACACTTATTTTAGTGCGCATGTGGCCCACGCATTATTTTATTTACCACTTCCATTTGTGCCTCTTTCCCCCTCTGTGTGTTTGTCTCAGTCACAGTTTAGGTAAACCTACAAGCTAACCCTATCCAAAATGAGTAAAGAACAGACATCACTGGAAGCTTCTTTGAAAAGGGAAAAAGACCCAATGATGAGACAGCAGAAGACTCAAAGACTGCCAACAAAAGAAAGGTGCATTTAAAAGAAAATACCAAGAGTCCTAATTAAATTATGGGTTCACTGCAACAGGTGATTCATTCACATTCTCCAAGCCTATTTTGTATAATATGTGACAACTGGTTATCCAATGACACCATGAAACTTCAAAACTGCTTCACCACATGAAGACCAAGCACCCTGCATTAAAAGACAAGCCTTTGGAGTATTTCAAAAGAAAAAAATCATGAAAACCAGGAATAGAAGCAATCATTAAAGGCTATCACTTCATCAAATGTGTCTGCACTGAGAGCATCATTCTTAGGGGCTAGCTGCATTGCTAAAGCTAAGAAGCACTTTACTATTGGTGAAGAGTTGATCCTGCCTATTGCTAAGTACATTTGTCATGAACTTTTAGGAGAGGCTACAGTTCAAAATGTGGCACGTGTTCCTCTTTTGGTTAGCACCATAACTAGATGAACTGATGAAATAGCAAAGGATATTGAGGTGCAATTGTTAGGATTAATGACTCACCATGGTGCACAATCCAGGTAGACAAGGCTACCATTGTTGATGCCAGGGTAACAGTGCTTGTTTATGTGTGATATATTTTTCAGAAAGATGTGCATGAGGATATGTTATGTGCACTTTTATTGCTAACCAATGCCACAGCTGCAGAACTATTCAAGTCTTTGAATGACTACATATCAGGAAAACTGAACTAGACATTTTGTGTCGGTATACGCACAGACGGAGCAGCTGCCATGACTGAACAGCTTTCTGGTTTCACTGCTCGGGTCAAAGAGGTTGCTTCTGAATGTGAGTCTACGCATTGTGTTACCTATAGAGAAATGCTAGCTAGCCGAAAAATGTTGCCTGAACTTAACGTTTTGCAGGATGTGATTAAAATTATCGACCACATTAAAGTACATGCCCTTAACTCATGTCTGTTCATGAAGCTCTGTGAGGAGATGGATGCAGAGCACATGTCTTCTCTTATACATAGAAGTGAGATGGCTTCTAAAGGAGATCACTGGCCAGAGTTTTTGAGTTACACGAGCCGCTCCAGAGAATTTTTTTTTTTTTTAGAAAAACAGTCACCATTGGTGGCATTCAATGACACAGAATGGGTCGCAAAACTTGCTTACGTGTGTGACATATTCAACCTGCTCACCGAACTCAAGCTGTCACTTCAGGAGAGAATGACAGGTTTGTTCAAGTCAGTAGATAAAGTGCCTGCATTCAAAGTCAAACTGGAATTATGGGGGAAATGAGTGAACATTGGAATTTTTTGACATATTTCAAACATTCGCAGAGATTTTGAAAGACACTAAGCCAGGGTTTTCTTTCTCCCAGCTGGTGCATGATCACCTATCTCAGCCTTCAAAAGAGTTTGAGCATTATTTCCCAACCACAAAAGGCCCCCAGATTGAGAAGGAATAGATCCATGGCCCATTTGTGAATAAGCCAGGAGAATCAACTTTGTCCATGCCAGAAGAGAATCAACTGCCTGAGACTGCAAATGATGGTGGTCTTGAAAGTATGCTTGAGACAACTTTAAATCTCCATATGTTCTGAATTAAAGTCAAGGTGGAATATCCTGAGATTGCCACAAAAACACTGACAAGCCTGCCTCCATTTCCAACACCCTATCTTTGTGAAGCAGGGTTTTCTGCAGTGGCAGCAATCAAAATAAGATTACAGAGTAGGCTGGACATAAGCAGACACTTCAAGTGTCACTGCCTCTCTCCATTCCTAGATGAGACCATCTAGTTGCAGGAAAACAAGCTCAGGGCTCCCACTGATTCTGCATTACGGTGAGTTGTATAACTGTTTCATTATATATTACAATGTAATAATATCAGAAATAAAGTACACAATAAATGGAATGCATTTGAATCATCCTGAAACCATCACCCCTCACCACCCCCACCTACCCCCCGCATTTGTGGAAAAATTATTTTCCATGAAACCAGTCCCAGATGCCAAAAAGATTGGGGACTGCTAGGTTGGATTCAAGAAAGGATATAGGCCTGTGACAGATACTGTGATTAGCTTTCTTCAAATTTATTCTAACTTCTTCCTAGGGTTTTCCTGTGCTGAAGAGGCCAGAAAGTCAGACTTTGCAGCAGCTAGAGCTAGAAAGACTTTGAAATATCCTCAGAGTGGAGGGTACAGTGGCTCATGCCTGTAATTTTCGGAGGCCGAGATGGGAGAGTTGCTTGAGGCCAGGAGTTCAACACTAGCTTGGGCAACATAGCCAGACCTGATTTCTACAAAGAATTTAAAAATTAGCTGGGGTGGGGTGGCATGTGCCTGTAGGCACAGCACTCTGGAGACTGAGGCAAAAGGGTCGCCTGAGGCCAGGAGGTTGAGGTTGTAATGAGCTGTGATCATGCTACCACACTCCATCCTGGGCAACAGAGTGAATCTCTGACTCAAAAAACAAATAAAATAAAATAAAATAAAAATCCTCAGAGGAACCTTGAATTCAAAGCTGAATTAAGGGAAGAGGGAGACAGAGTGCTCATATCCATTTGCTGGCATAGGTTGAGGCAGGGACACCATGTTCTTCAGTCAGCAGCTTATTTTTTGTTGTTTTTATCAGAGTCAGAGTCTCACTCTGTCGCCTAGTCTGGAGTGCAGTGGCACACAGCCACCACAGCCTCAACCTGCTAGGCTCAGTCGATCCTTCTGCCTCAGCCTTCCAAGTAACTAGAACCACAGGTGTGCACCACCATGCCCGGCTAATTTTTCTTGATTTATTGTAAAGACAGGGTCTCATCAACTTGCCCTGGCTGGTCTCGAACCCCTGGGCTCAGGCAATCCTCTTGCTTCTGCCTCACAAAGCACTGGGATTACAGGCATGAGTCGCTGAGCCCAACTAGTCAGCAGCTTCTTAATTCAGTGGCTTCTGCAGCAGAAATGCAACTTTCCTGATTGTGGATGAGGCTGTCTAACTTTGTGGACTGGGAATTCCTTGAAGCTCATTTTAGAGATAGCTCTTCTAGCCGCTCAAATAATTTCGTAGCCACTTAACATCTGGTAATAAATCAGCCGGGCTCGGTGGCTCAACCTGTAATCCTGCGCCTTGGGAGGCTGAGGTGAGTGGATTGCCTGAGCCCGCGGGTTCGAGGCCCGCCTGGGCAACTTAGCGAGACCTCATCTCTACAATAAATTAAAAAAAAAATTAGCCGCGCGCCTGTAGTTCCGGCTACTCGGAAGGCTGATGCGGAAGGATCGCCGGAGCCCAGCAGGTCGAGGCTGCGGTGGCCGGGAGCAGCCACTGCACTCCAGTCTGGGTGACGGAGTGAGACTCCAACTCAAAATAAATAAATAAATAAATCCTTTTCTGCTGACGTTATCTAGAGTGGTTTCTGTTGTATAAAGCTGGATCCACCTGTACAAGCCCCAAATAGTGAGCTGTAGGCCTTTGGGGCATGAGGCATAGACTTGCTCAGTCTACCTGAAGACCTTGTTTCAGGACCAGGCCATTTCTCATCTGTGAGCATTAGTCCCTGGACAGCACCCAGATGTCCAGCTTTTAGCCACATCAAGCTAAAGCTCTTCCTCATTTCTAGGAAGAGTGAGTCCATTCATCTAGGGGCCAGTTCTTATACTGCTGCCTCTAATTATATCTCTTATTTTCCTTATTTACTGATTTTGTACTTCCTGTCTTGAGTCAGCATATGGACTCCTCCAAGTAATTCTTCATTATCCCTACTTGGAAGGTCATAAAACAAAGTTATAAGCTGCTTTTGCCAATTGCATCAAATATCAATAGTTACTCCTTGATAAACTTTGGATTGTCATTTCCTCCAAATCTCATGTTGCAATGTGAACCTCAATGTTGGAGGCAGGACCTAATGGGAGGTGTTTGGGTCATGGAGTCAGGTCCCTCATGAATGGCCTGGTGTCATCCTCTCCATAATGAGTGAGTTCTTGCTCTATTAGTTCGCACAAGAGCTGGTCATTTAAAAGAGCCTGACATCGGCAGTGGTAAGACACTGCCAGGGGAGATGAAGGGCACATAAAATCACTAAGGGTATCTGATCCTAAACCAAGGGAAGTGAGGACCAGTTGGGGTCCCAAATTTCACTTGCACATAGACTACTTATGTACCTAATCCTCACTTGTACCCCACATCATTGCAATAAAATAAAGGGGAAAAAAATCTCAACAGAACCATGGCAAGTAAATAATTGAATTAGTAATTTTTAAATTTCCCAACAAAGAAATGTTCATAAATAAGTAAATAAATAAATAAAGGAGCCTGATACCTGCCTTCTCTCTCTCCTGCTCCACTCTCACCTTGGGACATGCCTGTTATCTCTCTGCCTTCTGCCATGATTGTAAGCTTCCTGAGGCCTCACCAGAAACCCAGCAGATGCCAGCAACGTGCAGGACCATGAGCTCAGGTAAACCTTTCTTTCTTTATAAATTATCCAGCCACAGCTATTTGTTTATAGCAGAGCAAATTTATTAATACACCCCTCTTATGGATTCCATAGTACTCTGTAGATACTCCAGTATAGAGGTTGTCACATTATACTATCATTATCTGTTTGCATTCTGTAATTTCCACTAGACTGGGTCTACACGAGGTGAGGTCAGGGCCTACTTTCTGGAGTATTTACTTCTTAGTGCTTAGTACTATGCTTTGCATGAGTAGGTGCTCAATAAATAGTTTTAGAGTTTTTAAATGAATACATAAATATATGGTGTTTTTTGCTAGACCCTAGAGCCTTTTCCTAGCTCCTCTGATTAAATCTTCAGCCAATGAGCAAAACACTACTGCAGGGAAAAAGAGAATTGCCAAAAGTCTACAGCTTGAACAAATAGACTATGCTGGAATTGATAAATCACATAAAAATTGCATAATGTCATACTTCCTCTAGGGGAATGTCAAAATTCTATAAAGGTAAGTCATTGTGTAAGTGCTACAAAGCTCTTTCCTCATGTTATGATTTTTCTTGGACTTAGAATTGAATTTATCTCAATATTATTTATTAAGGCATAATTATAATGAGATTTCTGAAAAAATCAAAATAATTTGACCATATTTAAGCCTTCCTTGGCAGCTCCTTCTCTGGAAGATTGGCATTCACAGATCTCCAGTTACACCCATATTTCTGCTCATAGCAAGCAACACACAAATGAATAGCAAATGGTGTCAGAAAAACAATCCTGAACACCTGTGTGTGTTTGTTTGCTTTTGGCATTTCATTCAACTGCTAGCTATAAATTAATTATCTTAGTCAAAATTAATTTACTTCTCCCTCCTCTGTTTCCCGATAGTACTTTCTTTATTCCTCAATTATAGCACCTAGCACATTTTCTCATCTATTGTAAAACTAATATCTGCTCAGAACTTTACAGTATGTATATAAGTCATTTGAGTCACACTGCAATCTTATGACTTAGAAAGGACCAGCATTAATGAGAAATGAGACACAGAAACCTGAAACTCAGGTTAAATCCCAGCCTAAGTAGATAGCTACCGAGTACAGAAGTGGGTTTGAGCTCAGGCCTTTTGGTTCAGAGCCTATATATTTCACACACCAACTTCATGGAACAGAAAATATCCACAGTAGGCTCTTTGTGGAGAGTCACAATGTGCCTTGCTTTTTGTAGGCTCTGACAATTACTACATTAAGAAAATATATTTGGCTTTGTTTAACTTTTCCTGTGGCTCACCTATTAACATCCTGTGGAATCGAGTTCTCTAGTATACTGGTTTAGGAAATGCTACCCTATTTATTCAAAGATTGATAGAGAACCCTACCTATTACTGAGATGAAGGTCTTAAATGGTCATCTAGCTTCACTCACTAGCCAACTGACTGGTTCTCATACACCAGGCTCAAAGCACTTGGATTCAAATTTATGCCACAGCAATACTATAAATGATATTCATGACATTCATACAAGCTATGAGTCTACTACACTGTTACCCAAAGAGTGTGTCTCTGACCACCAGAATTAGAGTCACCCAGGATTATAATTAAATAATACATGCAGACTCCCAGCCTCCATGGCAGAACTAACAAATCAGAGGTCACATCTTGGGGAGAGGGTCACAGTAACATAAGATGCTGAGAACCAAGACTATTTAGTAGTCCACTGTTTTCCCAGTCCTGGGCCTGCACATCATAAGTGCTTAATAGATTGTTGTTGCTGCTTTTATTTATTTGTTTGTTTATTTTGAGTGGGCATCTCACTGTATTGCCCAAGCTGGATTACAGTGGCATGATCATAGCCACCACAGATGCTGTTGCCTTTAAACTCTTAAGCCCAGTGAAATGTGAGGACTACTGATCACCTGTAACAAAGCACAATAAAGGAGGTAAATATAGTCAATAAAATAAGAAATAAATGAGATAGTAAAAGAAAAAAGAGAGATAAGCATGAACAATATTAGAAAAGACCAAACTGAAGATACTCAATTCTGTGTAGAAGGCTCTAGAAAGACATTGCAGAGCATATAATAGTTGAATTGAATCATTCAAAATGCCTTGGAATTAGCCAGTCAGAAAGCAACATAAAAACACTGTCCGTGGGTGAGTATGCACTAGCTTGGAGAGGCAGACGTATCTTAGGCATCAGACACAGTGAGTTTTCCATGACAACCTGGGAGCAGGAGGCAGGGGACAGAGGGCAGAGATGAGGGGAAGGGAAATGAGTGGGAGGTGAGGCTGTCTGTAATGACTGAAGCCACACTGTGAAGCGTCTTGGATGGTGACAAGCACGTGTATCTGCACCTGAATACTTAGAGTCATGAGTGATCTCAAGAGCAAACTGTCATAGCTGCTGTGTAAGCTATCAAGCGGGGCTGGGGAGCTGCTCTCAGACTTAGAGCTCCCACAATGCTCTGTTGTTTTTCAGTGTATAGTTGTCCTTATATGGCCAACAGGTGACCATTTTCACTGACTTCAGGCCTTTTCTGGTACACTAACCAGTCAAGTCATAGGGCCCAAACATGCTGAGGCCCTGAATTGGCCACTGTGCCTTTCAAGCATGCTGCATTGTCTGGCCTGCGATTTATCTGAAAGGGAATCGCAAGTGGGGCCATGAGTCATTTTCAGTGACCATGGCTTTAAAGTCAAACAGTAAATTCTGAGAAACCAATCTCCACTGTGGGCAGAACCCAGCTCCTGGTGTCTGATCATTTGTCCAAGCCTCAGAATGGAGAAAGCTGATGAATGTGTCTGTGACAGATTCAGCCTGGCCAGGATTTGCTAAGAGGATTTTGGAGCTTGGGAAAAAGAGTGGACTGCCTTGGTGTCTGCCTTTGGTTGGAGAGGGGTAAGGGCAGGCCTTTTGCTCACACATTCAGAATCCATTCCCAGAAAATCAGGCAGGAGTAAGGCCTGCAAGAAGAAGGAAAAAGCTTGCTGGACCACCAGAAAGATGTGCAGGAACCAAAACAAAGGTTCTTTCAGGCCTTTACTGTGGTTCTCACTCCTACTCTATTGAGAGAGGAAAAGCAACCTGAGTCAGTCCCGTCCTCTTCACTTGGCTTTTTTCTGCCTCCAGTTGGGTCCCTTTGCTCCAGTCTCAGAGGAAGTCAGGAAAGCCTAGCCCTTTGCTCAACACCAGCCTGTCTACCTGTGCCCCTGGGCTTGACTTTTCTATATGCACTAATAATGGCCAATGCTTCCTAAACCCTGAGCACACCCTTTACACAAAGGGTCTCACACAAAACTCTCGACTATCTCACAGAATACATACCCTTATTATCTCTGTGCCAGAAATGAGGAAACTACAGCACACAGAGGTGACATCATTCATCCATAGTCACCATAATCATAGAGCTGGGGTGTGAGCCCAAGTATTCCATCTCCAGAACCCATAGTGTCTACGCTGCACTGCTTCCCATGCAGAAATGAAACTTGATCACATAAGCACCACAGGTTCTTCATAGGAAAGTTGGAGAAGCATTAAAAAGGCACAAAAGACAGGACACGGTGGCTCAAACCTGTAATCCTAGCACTTTGGGAGGCCAAGGTGAGAGGATTGGCTGAGCCCAGGGGTTCAAGGCCAGTCTGGACAACTTGGTGAGACCTCGTCTCTACAATTTAAAAAAAAAAAAAAAAGCCGGGCATGGTAGCATGTGCCCGTAGTTCTAGCTAATTGGAAGGCTGAGGTAGAAGGATCACCTGAGCCATGTCCCAGCTGCGGTGACAGCGAGCGTGCCACTGCACTCCAGCCTGCCCAGACAGAGTGAGACTCTGACTCAAAAAAAGGGGGCGGGGGCACAAAAAAGAAAAAAAATCACCCACAATCCCATTACTTCCACTTTTTTTGGGAAAGATATAAAGTAAAATGTGAAAGTCCCTTCTTATTTCTAACTTCAGTCCCCCAAAAGTATCCACTGTCCTTCCTTTTTTTTTCACTAATGTTTATACAATTATGTGTAGGCATACATGCATACAGTGTTTCAAAAATAATAACACTGGGTGGTTTTTATTTTTGAGAAACTTGCCCATGACAGGTCTTTCTGCCATGAATCTTCCTTTTGCCTTCTCTTCTTCTTGCTAATAAACTCTGTTTTTAAACTTTAAAATAAAATGGTAACACTGCACATGGCATAATAAGATTATTTTGCACATTGCTTTTTTTCACGGAATATAACATCTATTCAAACCTTGTTTAATGATTGCTAGTAAACCACTGTCTGCTGAACCATCATTTATTGATGTGCTCTAATAAATATCTTTGTCCATATATCTTTATGTACCCATGTAATAGTCCTATAAGATACATTCCAACAAGTGCCCGACACCCGATAGGACATGTGCATTTTTCATTTTGCTAGTTGTCAAATTATCCAGGGAATCTTTAACTTTTCGTGATGGCCAAAAAAAGAGGGTTGTTGATAATGAATCTACATTGTGACAAAAGCTACACATAGCTTATTTAAGTATAATTGTATGCAAAACTGAATAAGTGATCTAAAAGGGGTCTCTCACACACATTTCAAACTCTTCCTCACTGGAGAAACACTGTCATTTTTTGTGGATAAGAAAATGTGTTTCTTCCTGTCCCTTCTGGAATTCTCCTCCTGTGACATCCTTTATCTCTCTGCTGGGTGCGTGTTGCTCTTGCCCACATTAATTCACATTGGGTGTCCTTTCTTGCATATGTGATGTTATTTTATTTACTGTTTTTTGAGCATATATATTGGAAACACCTGCATTTGTTCAAAATATACTTCAAATAACAAACCTTTACCAACAACTCTCCTCAAACGCTGCTCCCTCAACACCATCCACGGAATACTTGCTACAGACTTTCCTGCCTGCATGCCTGGTCCTGCTCCTCTGCCAGTAACTTGTAAATCTGAGGGCTCTGTGTCCTCTAGGCAGCAAAGAGGAAGGGAATGGCAATCCTTTTTTCAGGAAGAGTAAATTCCAGATTGACCTGGGGTTAAAAACAGGCTGCTTGACACTTCCAGTCCAACTCTTTGGCTTTCCTCCCGACTTCTGCTGCCCCTCGTGAAAAATCTCCCCCTTAGCCAATTCATACTCTCTACCCTGCCAGTCAAATGCCCATCTCCCTAGGGACTCCGTGCTCATCCCTTACCCCCTTTGATCAGACAAGCCCAAGATACCCACTCTTTACACCTTTACTTGAACCAGTATCTCTGTTTAATAATTATTCCCCCTTTCCAAGAGGCAGTGTGACTAAATCTGGAGCTCATGGGGCTTTAGAATCAGAAAGTTTGGGTTCAGATCCTGATTCTTAACCTGGTTGGCTGTGTGGTCTTAGGCAAGGCATTTGACCTCTCTCCCCTTCCATTTCCTCAATCATTAACTACGGGTAATAAAAAAAGGAACTCTCAGCATGGTTGAGAGCACCTGGTATAGAGTGTCTGGCACACACACACTGGTAACAATTTGTGGCTATTCTTAATATCATTCCACAGCCAAACTTCTCAGATGAGGCGCTATTGGTAATGTCATATAAAATTGTAGGATTGTTTCAATTTTGGGAATTCAATCAAGTTTCTTTCAT
>NW_007252911.1:385504-412215 GCF_000164805.1 Carlito syrichta | reverse complement strand
CCCCACCCCCTGCTGGCAGTGTGTGATGAACTGGTACACTTATGCATGGCTGGAGGTAGTGCGACTAATACAACCTTTTCATGGAGGGTCATGTCTCCAGGGAGGGGACAGCCGGAGTCTGCAATCTTTAAAAATTTGTTCAATCTTAGAAGAGTGCTCTCTGTCAGCTCCCCATTCTCAAGCTGGGATGGGGAGTGACCCAGATGAGGACAGGTGGCTATCCAGTCAGCTGGTGTGCAGGCATATTAGCACAGAGGTCTGTTTGCACTAAGGACATGCCAGGCATGTTGTCACTCATACTGTGGTTCTCAACCTGAAGAAGTTATCAAACGTATGGAATCTTTTTGTTTACTGCAGTGCCTATGAGTGGCTTTTAGTGGGCAGAAGCCACAGATATTATATATCCTGCTGTTCTTGGGACAGTCCCACCCAATGGAGAATTGCCCCTCCCAAAATGCCAATAGCACACCTTTTTGGAACATCCGTAGGGCTATAGACCTCAACAAGTCTTAATGTGTTTCCTGTCTTGGTGACCGGGGCTGGAGCATGGAGTGAGCTGTCAGGACTCCTTCTGCCCCTTAGCTTGGAGGCAAGGTTACAGTTATAGGTATCCCACTCCATGCCTCCTTCGCTGGGTCCCACCTCAGCTGCCATCTGAGGGAGTGGAAGGTAAGTGGATACTGTCTGATCTGTTGAGCTTTGACTTCAAATCCCTGTGTAGTACTCTTGTAGGTGAGCTGCCACGTGGCATCTTGCCTCCAGATTTATACCCAAAGTGAAGCCAACTCAGGGAAAAACTCAAGCCACTGAACTTGGGATTCCTCAGGGGGCTACAGCCACCAGCACCATGGTTCTCCTCCAACCCTAAGCCCATCCCCAGGTCTTGGAGTATGCCAAATATGGAAGGTTCCCTAAGTCTTATCAAAAGAACCCAAGAAGCCGGGCTCAGTGGCTCAGCCTATAATCCCACGCTTTTGGGAGGCTGAGGTGAGTGAATTGCCTGTGCCCGCGGGTTCGAGACCCGCCTGGGCAGCGAGACCTTATCTCTACAATAAATAAAAAAAAAATCAGCTGGGCATGGTAGCGCATGCCTGTAATTCTGGCTACTCGGAAGGCTGAGGCAGAAGGATCGCCGGAGCCCCGCAGGCGAGGCTGTGGTGGCCAGGAGCGGCCACTGCACTCCAGTCTGGGTGACAGAGTGAGACTCCAACTCAAAAAAAAAAAAAAGAACCCAAGAAAATAATAATTAAGTCAGCACTTTCTGAGTGCTTGCTATGTGCCAGGCTCTGTGCTAAGTGTTTTATATAATTATCTCAGTCCCAAGTGACACAAAATAGAGCTCTCATTAGAAAAAGGCAACACCTTTCGTGCTAATCCAGTCCCTGGATTGTTTGTAGCTGAGTCTCTCTTGGACTAGGATAAGGCTGAAACTGTGCCCTGGGCCTCTTGCACTCCCAGAATCCCCCAGGTATCTAAGTGGCTTGGAGAAGAAAAGCTGTTACTAGCATGAGCTGGAGGCCCATGCAGGGAGGATTTATCTCTCACATGTCTTCTAACATTAACAGAGATAAATCCAGGTATTGTCATTACGGTAATGGCCTCTGTGACTAAGAGGAGTTAAATAGAAAGTCAGTGAATGTCAAATAATCTTGAAAAATCTATTCACCATGAAGTCACCTTCTAACGTGTTCTTGGGAAACAATAACATCCATTTTCACTCCAGACACTACTCTCTGTGGTAAATAATATCACTAGGTGACTCTACCCTGTAAGTCCCCAGAAATTGTTTCTAATTATTGTCAGAGGCACATCAATTACCAATAGAGCCTCTAGGCAACCCTCCTTGTGGCTCTGATTAGAAACACGTTTTACTTCCATTTCTTCTGTCAAGCCTCTCAGCTCTCTTCATATTTAATTGTTCTATCTTGGCTGTGGGCCTGCTTTCCTCGCCCTCCTGTCTGAACCGTACCTTTTGTGACTAAGTCAGCATCTGTGCTCACCCTCCTTGAGAAGCTCCTCATTCTATCCCTTCAGAAATATTGGGACTCTGGTGACCTAGATAGCTGATACAACATATACATACTTACTCTGGGCCAGGTACTGTGATAAGCACATTTCAGATATTATCTCATTGAATTTTCAGAGCAACCTGTGAGGGAGGGACAATTATTATTATCATTTTACATTTGGGAAAACTGAGGCACAGGGAGGTTAAATGATTGTCTAAGAGTCACATAATTAACTAATGGAGCATCTGCAACCACTCCAATGTCGTCACTTCCTTTCCCCTGGAGCCCATAGGCTGGGGAAGATGTTGGGCTTCTTCCTTTCTATTCTTTGCCACTTCTAAGCCATTGCCCCTCCCTGGGCCTCAGTGCAGTCATCTGCTTTCCTCTATCTCATTCCTTGAAGATGTGAGTTTAGTTGGACCCCTTTTAAAACGACTTCTATTGCAATTCTTGGTGCTTTCAACATCTATCTAGACTTCATGGAGTTGGGCTCCAGGGGACACCACCCACATCAAGTACATGAAAGATGACCCTAGAGGTATACTGGTCCTGCAGGGTGATGCTCCTCCCAAACTGCCGGCCCCTAGCTGTTTCACCTCCTCTCCTCCAATGACTCTGCTTCTACTCTCTGTCCTCTAGCCATACTAAGTTCATGCCCCCACCTAGTCATCACCCACAACTACACCAGCAGCTGCCCTCAGTTTCACCTTCTCCCTCTCGGACCACTGCCTTCTCTCTTTGCAGCTCACCTTCTCTAGTCTCCCAACTCCAGCAATTCTCGGACCACACCAGGATCAATAGCCATTGTTGTTGACATCTTTTTATTGTCCTTTACCCCCTCCATTACCTCCTCGCCGCCCCCCCCCAACTAGTTTAGATTCCATGGGCAATCATGAGTTACTCACTGCATGCACACACTGTTAACTCCTCAATCGCTCTCCAGCACACTCAGCTGAAACCCTAAGCCTAGTAAAAGCTGACTCTCTACTTCTCCAAGCTGGCACCTGAGCAACTAAACATGCCTGAAGAAAACAACCATGCAGACTGGTCTCACTTGAAAGTCATTATCACAAACCTCAAGTGGGCCCGAAGAGCTGCTTGGCAGCCTACTGTGTTTCCCTAGTCAACTCACTCTTCCAGGACTATTTCACATCTTTCTCCCTCACTGCAAATCTCCAACACCTTCTTTTCCTCCTCACTCTCAGCTGATAACTACTTCCTACTTCACTGAGAAAGTTGGAGCGATCAGAAAAAGAAATGGCACAGGTTTCTACCATCACATCTAACCGTCTTCTGCATTTGCCTTTCCTCCTGTTGCTCTGAATGAGCTGTCCATTTTTCTTCTGAAGCCAACCCTTCTGCTTGGCACCAGACCCCCATCCCCTCACGTGGCCCAAGGACATTGCTGTAGCATCCTTCTCTCCGGAATCAGTATGCAGACGTGATGTTGTTTCTCTAATCTAAACCAAACTTCTTCATTTATTTCCCCCTTCAGCACACTTTTTTAAATGGTTGTCTTTACCTCCAGTTCTTCTTGTCCTTTCTGGAACACATCACAAGTAGGCTTTTTTTCCCTCCAGAGCATTTATCTCTATCTGGGATATTGCCTTTTTTCTTGTGTATTTATATTTGTCTTTCTTCACTAGAACCTAAATTACATGAGAACTTGAACAGCTCTTTCCTTAGTGTCTAAACAGTGCTGGGTTCATAGTAGGCACTTCTTTTAAATATATTTTGGATGGTTGCATGAGTTTGGGATTTGAACCCATCCAATATGTCTTCAGTGCCTGTAGACAGAACAATAGAAGAGGGACACCAGGGACTTCAAGAACTATTTGAGAACTTGAAGTGTTGAAGGTCCTACCTAGTAGACAAAAAAAAAAGCTACTTATCATAACCTTATTTTTGTGCCCTCTCTGGTAGGCTGAGAAACCCAAGTTACACATCAGTGTTACTGTGACAGCTGCAAAACATTCCTGTATCCTGAGAGGATGTGGTTTAACTTGACATGTAACTGCATTCAAGGATCACTATGGACTACTTATGAGTCTTGTTGTTGTTTTTTTTAACTAATTAAATTCTACTTTAACTGCCATGTGCTCCCCCACCTCCTGCCCCTGCCCTGAGGTATTTTTGTTAACTGAGCACACCTGTGCCTATCCACAGGTAAATCTGTGCCCATGCAGACAGAACTGTCTTGTACTACTTAACTGGCAAATGTCTCTAACACCACTGTCACCAAAACTGCCATCTGAGCAGACAACTCGTTGGAATCAAACCACTCATTAGTTCTACAGCAATAAGGATAGTTTAGACCTGCTGTCTCTTAAAAAACAAAAACAAAAAAACTTTTTTTTGTTTTGCATTCACCTATACTATCATGCAAGGACTTGCATGAGAAAAAACACTTCTTTCTGACTCCCATAGTGATCAACCGATGCCTTGAAGCAGAAAACTTGATTGCCCTCATCTCAGGCTGTCTCTGTTTTACCAATCACAAAATGACTCAGCCCCTTTTTAAAAGCCAGCTGCGACCATTGACTCTGCGACCTCACGAGGCAGTGAATTGCGTTTAAAAAAATACTAATGATAAAATAACAAAGGTTATGGAAGATATTATGTTTCAATGCTCAACCCTTTGGGGGCTGGAGTTAATAAAGCAAGTTGGCCAGGCCTGAGCAGTTGATGATATACATTTCCCTCCTCCAGAAGCATCGTGTAGCTCGTCCCGCACCAGCAGTGACTTCCCAGTACAGCTTTTCTCCCTGCTGCTCTCCATCAGCAAAAGCGTGCTGACACACAGGCTGATGAGCAGCACCGAGACTTGTGGAGTGTGTCCTTCCTGCCTCCAACCACACAGCCTGTCATCCTCCATTGTCATGCGGCTCTTGCTCATTCGCACACTAATCTAGAAGATGATCAAAGAAAAACTCCACTGACTCATCCCTGCCTGGGCCAGTGCAGGGATTGGTCAAGCATGTGTGTTAAATGTCACTAGATTCTAATCTATTATTTTCACCCCACTCGCTTGCTCGCGTTGTCTCGCTCTCTCTCTCTCTCTCTCTCTCTCTCTCTCTTTTCGAAAAATAAATAAATGAATTCTGGGTTGGCTGAAGATTTCAGCAATGTGACTGCTGTGCAGATGGATCCTGTGGAAGCTGGTGCTGGCTCTCTAGGGAGTAGCATGAAATGCTGGTTTTCAAAACCTGAGCAGCGTGTAAATGGCAGCTAAAAAGGAAATGCAGATTGGTGCTGAGTGTTAATTGTCTCTTCCTCTCTTCTTCACACACTTCAGAGACTGTGTGGTGGCAGGAGACAGGAAAGCAGGCCTGCCCCCTCATGGGGTGGGCTTTCTCTCTTTTTTTTTTTTCTTCCAAGCTGGACTGACTGAGAGAATAACAACACCTAGAGTTCAAGTCAAAACACGGAATGAGTTTTTTTTTTTTCTTTTTTCTTTTTCTTTTTTTTTTTTTTCAAGTTTTCATCTGATGAAAGTCAGGGAGGTGGCACCGAGCTTGTAATGAAAGTAAGAGTCTGCTGAGAATGAGTCGATGAGATGTGACACAGAAAGGAGAAGCAGGATGTCTTTGTTTTAAAATGACAAGTGATAAGCTATGGGGGTGCCTGCTGAGATTTTAGTCCATAACTAGGTAGCAACCTGTCAAATGCAGACCCCTTAAATGCATCACAAGAATTCTCACTTGAGATAATTTCAATTCTGGCTCCACGTGTGTGAGTGTGTGAGTGCATGCACACACACACACATAGCAAAACATAATTGAATGCCAAAAAGCATCGCTGTGTCCTGTTAAGGGTTCATTCGTAATCACACTGGAATGAGAGCTCTAATTCCCTCCTTTGCTTTTGTTGTTTAGGCAGGAACAAGGTCAGGTTTATGACCACAGCCCAGGTTCAGGGCCACTTATTTTCATCCCTGAACATTCATGTTAGCTTTCTTCCAAGACATTAATCAAGCAGAATCTCAATTGACTGTCTTTTCTTTTTATGTTTTTGTCCAGATGAAGTGGATTTCCTTGAATTTGTGCAGTTTTGGATAAGATGGGAGCCATAGAGAAGTAACTGGAAAAAGTGACTTACCTGTTGGCAAGAAGAACGCGAGTCTGGAAACTTTTTCTAAATTATGAAATTCCTGTGTCCCCACCTGAGTCACTGCAACCTGTACCTGCTGATGCCTCATTTCTCCATGTGTTTATTAAAAGGCTGTGACACCTTGTTGTTGTCACCAGGGTGCCAGCTTCATTCTAGTTTGCCAGTTGGAGACAAAGATGAGCAACCACAAATGAAAGCAAGTGAGTGTCTGGATCCTTCATGACCAGGAATGTGGAGGTGAGCTGGTCACTACCCTGCACTTCCTTGGAGTGACCAAGAAGAGGGGAGCAGAAACTTTCTACAGAAATCAACTCCTCCTGCTGCTGCCCCCTGCTTCCCACTGTAGCCTCTCTTAGCTCCTGTCCCAACCAGGAGAGTGCGGGGGCTCAACCTAGGATGGGGAAATGGATGAACTGGATCTTGCTTCAAGCACAAAGTAGACTCACTCATGCCATGTGTGAAGAAGACAGGGTATGTCATTTCAAGGAACGTGCCAGAATGCCAAGTAGGGGAGAAGGTGAGTGGGGTGGATCATCATAGCTAGCCCTACCCCATGAAAGACCTTCCCTGACTAGAAATAAGACTCATATATGAGAGTATTGGGCAGTCAGACCTCTCTCCTTAGAATCACCTTCTGACTCTGAGTTCAGTCACTTACTCAGACACCTTCTGATAATAGTCCAATTTTGCAAATCTATTTCCTTCCCCAAAGGGTGGTGGTCACCATATGCAGATCATCTTGACAGAGTTGCCATAGAGTCACTATGTGGTTGCCATTGAAGACGATTTTGTTGGCTAATGGGCTGTAGGGCATGACTCGGTCTTCCTAGGCCTGTGTTTTTTCCCAGACCTGTGTGCAGGGGAGAGGCTGTCCCCTGAGGGAAAGAACCAGAGTAGAAGTAGAATGGGATGGGGCAGATGTCTTATTTTGTGTCAACATCAACTTGGTTCCAGTGGTATGCAGTATGCAAGCCAACAAGCGCCTCAGGCAAGGTCTTGAAGCTGCTTAAATGTCACTCACTACCTGCTGAATGCAGAAGGGAGCTACTGTCACAAGGACTCTGCCTCTGTCCACTGACAGTTGGCAGACCTGTCCAAGTGGCTTGCATGTAGACTGGCTCCAGGCTGACCTTGGCAATGAAAAGGGACAAAACAAAGTCATGGCTCCTCATCTGACCCTTCCTGCAGGTGACCAAACAGAAACATCTTAAATAAACTCTCTAAATCTGTGGGATAAAAATCAGAATAGAAATTTTGGGGAGAACAGAGTGGTAGGAAGGATTGATTGAGAAGGGACATGAAGTGATGGAAATGTTTCTGGAGTGAGGGAAATATTCTATATATTCATTGGTTGTGAGCCACTTGAGTGTCCGCCTTTGTCCAAACTGATTAACCTGTACACTTAGTGTCTGTGCATTTCACTGGATGTAAATTATACTTTCATCATTTAAAAAGCTATACAATATCTCATACAGAAGGCCATAAGAGGGGCACTTCTGGCACTTCTCACCTCCTACCTACCCCTCTGGTACCAGTTGAAGGAGGACAGCCCAGAATTTCCATTCCTGGCTCCCTATGTCTCACTGTGTGCAATGGCAGGTCACACCTGGGACTTGAAACCCAAAAGCCTGCATCTGAAGCCCTGCCTGCCACTCCCCAAGCCTGTGACTTTCGGATAGTACCCTGATTTATCTGAAGCCCTGTTTCCTCATCTGTAAAATGGAGGTTAATGATCCCTCCCCCACCTTACAAGATCACTGCAGGAAACAAAAAATAATGATTTTATAAACTGGAAAGAGCTGCAGGAATACAGATTGTACACCATCTCCAAAAAGATCACCACCCTTTAGACACATGCCTGAAATGGACAAGTTCCTTGGAATAGTGTTAAAATTCCAATTGGAAAGTCTGCTATGAAAATCTCCATAAACAAGATATTACTAAATAACCATAAGTAATTGTATGAACTTTACTCCACAGCACCCAGGTGTGAAATAATATTGTATCTCCTTATTTCTTTAATCATATAATCTATTCTAAGTCTCCACTGGCCTGAAAGGAAGAGGGTTCACTTTCAATCAGTTTGAGGGTACTCAAATCAACCCAAGCATAGACATTGCTATCTGGTACCCCCAGATTAATCATTTTCTATGGAACTAGAAAATATATGTTCATTGTTTTCACTAACACCATCCCTGTGACGAGGATAGTAAAGACAAGGAATGGCAAAGATGTGTGGATATAAACATATGTAACTACATACATACACATATATAAACATGATGTGTAAGCATAACATTAACAATGTCTCCTCCAGCAGCCCTCCCATTACCCATAGATTACAATACTACTGATGGGGGGAGATAGACTTAATGGATATGATTCATTTCAAGAACCTTGTGAGGGAGGAAAAATGCTCTCCACAATTGCAGACAAACAGATGTTCTCAGGTTGAGTGAGATGAGGGGGCTCAAAACATAACATGAACAACTCTTGAAGTAACTTGAATTCAGAGCTGTTTTCAATCATTGGAACAGCTGCCAACATAGAGAACTAAGGAGAACAGCCCTAGGGTTTGTTGAAAGATATTTCCAACACAATTGCCCAACAATGGAATAGACTCTTTGCAATGATGTTAGAAGTTCTTCAACATTGGAGAGTTTCAAGGGAACTTTGATAAGATAGTACAGATGCTGGACTAGAGGACTTCTACCTTGAATGCTAATTGTTTATCATTCTGACACTAAAGAGGATACTTTTTTCCCAAAAAGTCTCTTCTTGGCATTATTGAGTATGTGTAAAAGTAAATTGTCCTGAGAGAGAGAAACAAAAGCACAGCGGAGCCTCATAATGGACCAGCAGATAGAAGGAGTTAGACTCTACTGCATGGACCAGTGGTCTCATTAGGAAGGTGTCTGGCCATCCCAGGCACAGTATCTTTTTTTTTTAAGATGTGGGGTACAATTCAGGGTTAGGCATACAAACAATTATGTAGGTACCCTCGTTGATGAGGTGTACCACTCCCTCATCTGGCAGTTTCCCTCAACTGCCAATACCACTCCCCTCCCCTAGCAGTTTCCCACTACTGCCAATCCCTTTTTTATAGTATTATGATAATTGTTCAAGGTCTGCTTATGAGTGAGAACATTTGGTACTCTGTTCTTTGTTTCTGCGATAGATCACTGAATATGATAGACCCTAAATCCATCCAAGTTGCTGCAAAGTTCATATGTTTGTCCTTTATGGCTGCATAATATTCTATTGTGTATATGTACCACATTTTTTTTAATCCAATCCAGCTTCGATGGGCAGCATGGTTGGGACCATGTTTTTGCTATTGTGAATAGAGCTGCAACAAAAATGCATGTGCAGTTATCTTTGTGGTAGAATGACTTGAGTTCCTCCGGATATTTTGCCAATAGGGGAATTGCTGGGTCATGTGGAAGGTCAGTTTCTAGTTCTTTCAGAAATCACCACATTGTCTTCCAAAGAGGTTGCAGTAGTTTGCACTCCCACCAGCAGTGCAGCAGCATTCCTTTTTCTCCACATTCTCGCCAGCATCTGTTGTTGTTGTTTGTTTTATTAATGATGGCCATTCTTACTGGGGTTAGGTGATATCTCAATGTGGTTTTCATTTGCATTTCCCTGATTATTAATGAGGCTGAGCACCGTTTTATGTGTCTGCTGGCTGCCCACATATCTTCTTTTGAGAAGTGTCTATTCATGATTTTGCCCATTTTTTAATGGGGCTGTTTGTTTTTTTCCTTTCAGCATGTTTGAGTTCCTTGTAGATCCTAGATGTTAGACCTTTGTCACACACATAGTTGGCAGATATTTTTTTCCCATTCTGTGGGCTGTCTCCCTGCTCTCTTGATGGTTTCTCTGGCTTTGCAGAAGTTTGCCAGTTTGATGAGGTTCCACTTGTCTATCTTATCTCTTAAGGCATGGGCACTTGGAGTTTTCATCAGGAATTGGTTGCCAGTTCCAATTTCCATAAGAGTGTCTCCTGCATTTTCTAAGATTCTTATAGTTTGATGTTTTATGATTAGGTCTTTGATCCATTTAGAGTTGATTTTTGTGTGTGGTGATAGGTAGGGGTCCTGTTTCAATCTTCTGCATGTGATCAGCCAGTTTTCCCAGTCATTTACTGAATAGGTTCTCTTCTCCCCAGTGGTTATTGTTGGAGGCTTTGTCAAAGATGAGTTGGTTGAGAAATTGAGACTTTGCGTCTGGAATCTCTATACTGTTCCATTGGTCTATATGCCTGTTCTTGTACCAATACCAGGCTGTTTCGATTATTGCAATCTTATAGTAGTTTGAAGTCTGGAAGTCTGACACCTCCTGCTTTGTTTCTTTTGCTAAGAATTGTTTTGGTTATTCATGGTCATTTATGTTTCCTTAAGAATTTCTGTTTTGTCATTTCCAGGTCTGAGAAGAATGTTGTTGGTAATTTGTTGGGTACTGCATTGAATGTATAGATTGCCTTTGGTAGAATAGACATCTTAACAATGTTGATTCTTCCTATCCATGAGCATGGATTATTTTTCCATTTGTTTGCATCTTCCTGGATTTCTTTGAACAGTGTTTTGTGGTTCTCATTGTAAAGGTCTTTCACTTCTCCGCTTAGGAAGATGCCAAGTTATTGCTGTGTGTGTGTGTGTGTGTGTGTGTGTGTGTGTGTGTGTGTGTGTGTCTATTGTGAATGGGATTGTGCTTTTTATTTTGTTCTCTGCCTGCTTGCTGTTGGTGTATAAGAATGCATCTGTTTTTTGCACATTTATTTTGTACCCCAAGACTTTGCCAAAGTCCTTTATCAGTGCAAGCAGATTTTTGACAGATTCTCTTGGATTTTTGAGGTATAGAATCTTATTGTCAGCAAAGAGGGATAACTTGATTTCCTCTTTTCCTATTTGGATACCCCTGATCTCCTTCTCTTGTCTAATTGCTCTAGCTAGGACTTCCAACACAATGTTGAACAAGAGGGATGAGGTGGACAGCCAGGTACAAGAGGGAAACAAGAAGGGTGAGATGGGCAGCCAGGTATCTTAAGAGGCTGTGGCTACCTTGGACCCAAGGTGAACTGCTGTTAGTGTCCAAAGGGTCCAGTCTGGTGAACTAAAATCAAGGAGTAGGAGACTCTGGACAGCAGAAAGACCCAACACTTGATCTGAGATTAAAAATAGGGGTATAGTTATAGCCAGGAGTAAGCATGCTAATAGGAAACTCAAGTACTGGTATTTAACTGTTTTGGATTCCATACCCCTTTGAAAGCCTATGAAATATATGGCCCCTGTTTGCAGAAAAATACACATTTGCACAGAAACCATCATGCTAATGATTGAAATAGCTTCACTGAATCCTGTGGTTCTGAACTACAGGTTCAGAACATAAGGCATGATCAATACTTATTACTGATGTTGATGATAATGGATGAACTTTCTTGTATTAATCAGTTTTCCCAAAGTCTAACCAACTCAGATAAATGAACATTGTGATTTTAATCTAAGAAATTCTAAAGTAGGAAGAAGTTATAGTCTATTTATTCTTCTTTCTGGTAACTTTCCACTCAATGGAAGAACATAGGAGGCTGGGGAAGAGGTAAAGATATCTCAGAATATCTCTTCCGTGCTCCTAAAGGATACTAGAGTATAGGCTAAACCCAATGACTCACAAGAACCATCCAAAAGGTCAATACAAAAGGATATTTTCAGTAAACTATTCATAACTGCAGGCATGTTAACTATTCCCATCCACAATTTAGTTCTTCCATGAGGCTGACCTGTGACTGCTGTGCCCAAATAGACCCAGAAAGAGCACTTGCTCCATTATCTTTTACAATGTCTTGGTTTGGCATCTAAACCAATGTAGTGTTCTTACCAAAAGAGCAGTAAACATGGAGTGTTAGTTATCTATCACGGCATAATGCATTACCCCAAAACTTAGAACTTAAAACAACAAACATGTATTATCTTACAGTTTCTGTATGTCAAAATCCAAGCACAACTTAGCCAGACAGATGATACCTATACCTCAAGGTCTCCCACAAGGCTACAATCAAGGTGCTGGCCAAGGCTGCATTCTCATCTGAAGGCTTGACTGAAAGAGGATTTATTTCAAAGCTCCTTACATAGTGGTTGGCAGAATTCAATTCCTCACAGTCTCCTGAACTGAAGACCTCACGTCCCACTGGTTGTTGACCAGAGGACTCCTTCAGTTCCACATGAGTCTCTTTATTGTGTATCTTATAACATAGCAACTAACTTCTCACAGAACAAACAAGCAAGAAAATTTTTAAAAAGGCAAGCAAGATGAAAGTCACAGTCATTCATAGCCTAATCTCAGAAATGGCATACCTTTTTCTGTATTATATTTATTAGAAATGAGTCATTAACATTCAGCCCACACTCAAGGGGAGGGAATTACATGAGGGTATGAATACCAGGAGGCGAACATCATGGGGAGCCCTTTCAGAGATGGCCTGTCACATATGGGTTGAAATTCTAGTTCTGCCACTTATTATAGAACCTTAGGTAAGTAACCCAATGTCTCTCAACCTTGATTTTCTCCTCTGTGAAGTTAGAGTAATAGTGCCTAATTTTCAGGGTTGTGATGAAGACTAAAGATAATGAATATAACTTCCACAACTCAACAACAAAAAGATAACAATCCAATTTTAAAATGATGTACTTGAATAGCCATCTCTCCAAAGAAGAGAAGCAAATGGCTAATAAGCACATAAAAAGATGTTCAACATCATTAGTCATTAGGGAAATGCAAATCAAAGCCACAAAGAGATACCACTTCATACCAAGTTGGATGGCTGTTATTTTTTAAAGGAAATAATAAGTGAATAACAAGTGTTTGTAAGGATGTGGAGAAAATGGAAACTGTGCATTGCTGAGGATAAATTGTATAGCACTGTGGAAAACAGTTTGTCTGTTCCTCAAAAAGATAACATAAACTTACCTCATGGTGCAGCAATATTACTGCTGGTTATATACCCAGAATAATTTAAAACAGTTATTTGAACAGATATTTATAGGCCAATGTCCTTAGCAGCATTATTCACAATAGCCAGACTTGAATGTGTCCCCCAAAGTTCATGTGTTGAAACTTAATCCCCAATGCAACAGTGTTAAGAGGTGGGACCTTTAAGAGATGATTAGATTATGAGGGCTTTGGCCCTATGAATGAATTAGTGATGTTATCATGGGGTGAATTATCTTGGGAGTGGGTACCTGATAAAGTAATTAGTTTGACCCTCTCTTCTCTCATGCACACGCTCTCTTGCTCTTTTTCCTTCTGCCATTGGAAGATGCAATGAGAAGGCCCTCACCAGATGGGGACCTTAGATCTTGGACTTCCCAACCCCTAGAACTGTAAGAAATAAATCTCTATTCTTTAAAATAGTCTGTAATATTCTGTTATGGCAGCACACAACTAAATAAGACAGGTGGAAGCAACCTAAGTATCCATCAGCAAATGAATAGATAAACAAAAAGTGGTATATACATGCCATGGACTCTTATCTAACCATAAAAAGGAGTAAAATTGGACACATCCAACAAGATGAATGAACCCTGAAAATATTGTATGAAGTGAAATAAGTCAGACACAAAAGGACAAATATAGTTTGATTCTACTTACATGAAATATCTAGGATAGACAAATTACAGAGATAGAGAGTACATTTGATGTTCCATCAAATGGATTGGGAGGAGGGAGGAATGAGGAGTTACTACTTAATGGGTACAGAATTTCTGTTTGGAATGATGAAAGGGTTTGGAAACAGATGATGGCTATACAACTTGGTGGATGTAATTCATTCCATTGTGTTGTATACTTTAAAATAATGAAAATCACAAACTTTAAATTGTATATATTTTACTATAATCTTAAAAAGATAAATAACATAGCAGGTGCTCAACAAACAATAGAATTAATTACCTAATTATCAGCAGAAACCCATTCAGGCAATAGTTTGAATGCCTTGGACTGCGTGACCTGGATCTGGAATGTTAAAGAGATTGTGGAGAGGATGAAGGAGGCTAAATTTTCTTCCACTAACAGCTCCTTCTGTGGTTGGCATTTCTGGAGTGCCCCATTGTCCATAAATCCTAGCTCTAGTAATCTTAAAAGAAAGAAAAGGGGAGAGATTACTATATTCCCTATGATATTCCCATTTGCTCATGGTTTCAGGCAAAACTCATGCAAATGCAAAATTTGCCTTTTTGAGAGAATCCTCTTTTCACCTCAGTTCCCTTCAAGATTTGAAGTGATCTCACAAAGTGTTTTTAAATTGCTCACTATTCTTCTATAATGGTTACTTTCCTATGGCACTCTAGATGCTTGGTGAAGGGTCTAGGCCTTGAAGCCAAGTGCCCTGGGCTATAAATCAGCTCTGAAGCTTCCTTTGTGATCATGAGCTGGTTGGCCATCCTCTCTGTGCTTCAGTTTCTACTCTGTGGAAGGTGGATAACAATGCCTAGCTCAAAGGATACTATAAGGTACAAATGAAATAATTCATATAAAGGATTTAGGAAGTGGTCTGGCATATATCAAAGTGAGCAATAAATAGCAGCTAATATTATTTTAGAACAATATCACTTTTCTACCAAACCTTATAAACATCTATCTGTGGAACTTTAAATGAAGGAAGAATTATTTAACTTTAGTTTCCAGGTATCTGATGAATTAAATATTTCTTCATTCAAATACTTAATGGACACTTCCCATGTGAATGCCACTGTACTATTATGCAATGTTGCTTCATTCACCTGATGAAGTGAGGGCAAAAGTGTGAATTGGATAATAGCCATGATTGGAGTCATTGTGAGACCCAGATGAAATTCCTAGAGCAATGAAAGCCTTCCGGGTAGCTTCCAGTGTCCAGTTCACTTTATATTTCAAATGGTTTTGAAACCTCAATGTAACTGTACCAACATCTTTCAACAGAGCACACTGCTTCCTGCGTATGACTTAAGGACGCATGTTCGTGACGTTAGGAAATAGATTCAATTTTGTGCTGTTTTGATAATTATTTGATAGCTAGACTAAAAGGCAAAGGAACAACTGTTTGAATGTCCAAATTGTGTGACAAACTTACAGGTGGCCTTCCCTTTAAGAACATAAAGAAACAACAAGAGAAACATGCAAAGTTGAACATGTGAACCCTTCTAGGTTCTGAGGACCTGCCATGAGCCATCCCACCCCAGTTCAAATTATCCCTGTATGGATAATTTGAAGTTATTTTAACAGGTACTTTAGTAACCAGTTTCACACACTGATTGTTTCATATTAACTGAGTGTAATCAAATGATTGTTTTTCTTTTAAAACATTTTAATACCCTATGTATGCTTCCTTCCACCAAAATACCCTAAATCAAATACTTATGATATTTACCCTAATTTTTTAATTCTTGTTCCTCAGAATGCAAAGTGTACCTTCTCACACTGCAGAGAAAATTCTTTCAATTCATTCATGCAATAAATTCAACAAATATTTGTTTATGCAACCTATAGTTATTGAGTGCCAATTGTGTGCCAGAGAGAAAGCAGTAATATAGTCTTCTACCACCCATCATAATAAGAATAGAAACAATACTAAGAAAGTATGGATGATATTCAGGCTCCCACTTGAATGATTCCAGTGATAGGCAACTCACTATGAGAGTTCAAACTCAGTGTTAGCAAGCTCTAATTGTTAGAAAGTTTTTTCATATATTGAGCCGAGTAAAGGTGAGACTTAGCTCTAACATAACATCTGGTATAGGTTGCCCTGCCAGACAAAAGCAGGGGCACTGCCAAAGTTGTCCCATTTCAAATATAGAGGAAAAATCTTTTGGCACAGAGACGGAATTCCCTACAGAATTTTCTCCTGGCATGGTTTCCTTTCCACTCCCTTGAGACTTCAGCATCTCTACATCAGTAACAAAATATAAGTTTACAATATAAGCAAACTTACAACATAAGTAAACTTTTCAGTTTATACCTTTACCTTCATTTTGGACTAAAGGGTTGAGAAATGGACCATTTCAGTCTCTCTCTCTCTCTTTTTTTTTTTCCGTGTTGAAGTCTCACTCTGTCGCCCAGACTGGAGTGCAGTGGCCACTCCTGGTCACCGCAGCCTCGACCTGCTGGGCTGCGAGGATCCTTCTGCCTCGCCTTCCAAGTAGCCGGAATTACAGGCATGCGCTACCACGCCCAGCTGATTTTTTGATTTATTGTAGAGATGAGGTCTCGCTGCCCAGGCGGGTCTCGAACCTGCAGGCTCAGGCAATCCACTCACCTCAGCCTCCCAAAGGTGCAGGATTAGAGGCTAAGCCACCGAGTCCGGCTCATTTCAGTCTCTTAAAGAACCCATTCCTTGGCTGGGTGAGGTAGGGTTCATTCCTTGATAGGTAGTTCATGCCTGTAATCCCAGCATTTTGGGAGGCCAAAATGGAAGGATTCCTTGAGACCAGGAGTTTGGACCAGCCTGGACAACTTAGTAAGATTCCATCTCTATTTAAAATGTATATATTAAAAATAATCCATTTCAACTCATATTTTACAGTAAGCTAATAACTGTGTAGGATAAGTTTACTACCTAAGGATGAATAAGCAGAGTAAAATTACTGGACCTTTGTAAATTTTCTGCAATTCCAAAGAAAGAAGTTTGGTTCCAATTCTGGTATGGCAAAGTAAGGAACCAGACTGATTCTCCTGTAAATAACAGCTATAACTTTGCGCAAAATATAAAAAGTAAACTATCTTAAAGTACTGGAGAGTGGACAAAAGCAGGTAGAAACTTGTAAAAGGAACAAGCAAATGGTAAATTTCTTATTTTTTAAGGTGTTTAACCTGAAGGCAAGCTGCAGTCAGCAGCTGCTCAAAGCAGCCAAAACTCCACTAGAAAATCACAACCCATACGGTCTGAAGAATGAGGGGACAGTGTTGGGGAAACTACACCACTAGAAATTAAGAGGTGAGTCTCAGAAAAAAGCTAGAAAGAGGATACCCCAAATTCTATGTATACATTCTGCCTAAATTTCTGGTTTAATCCTAAACCACACATCATTGGAGCAAACTCCAAATAAAAATAAAATAAATGGCCGGGCTTGGTGGCTCAGCCTGTAATCCCACGCCTTTGGGAGGCTGAGGTGAGTGGATTGCCTGAGCTCACGGGTTCGAGACCCACCTGGGCAGGCGAGACCTCATCTCTACAATAAATAAAAAAAATTAGCCGGGCATGGTAGCGTGTGCCTGTAGTTCCAGCTACTTGGAAGGCTGAGGTGGAAGGATCGCCGGAGCCCAGCAGATCAAGGCTGTGGTGGCCAGGAGCAGCCACTGCACTCCAGTCTGGGCAACAGTGAGACTCCAACCCAAAAAAAATAAAATAAATGAACTGAGATTTGAGTTGCTAAGTAAACAAAGTTTGAATCTTGGAGACAATCAGGTCAGTTGCCTAATAAAACAACTCCAGTGAAATAAATGTTTGGAAGAATATGACAGAATCCACATCCACCAATCACAGTGTCCAGAATAAATGCCAAATTAGTAAATGTACAAAGAATGAGAAAAATGTGAATTATTCTCAAGAGGAAAAACAAATCAATGGAGACCAACTCCAAGATGATCTAAATGTTAGATTAGCAACTATTATAACTATACATGATGAAATAAAGAAAAATATGCTTGCAATGAATGAAATAATAGAAAATCTGAGCAGAGAAGCAGAAACTATATTTTTAAAAATCAAATGTAAATTCAAGAGTTCAAAAAGTAAACATTTTAAAAATTTGAAATTAATGGAATTGAGATGACAAATGAAACAATCCTTTAACTTGAAGGTAGGTGAATATAAATTAAACAATCTGGATAAATAAGAGAGAAATAATTGGGAGAAGAAAAAACAACAGATTCAGAGACCCATGGGACAATATCGAATGGACTAATATATATTTAATTGGAATCCTTAAAGAAGAGAATTGTAAAAATAGGGCATAAAATATTTGGGGAAAAAATGGCCAAAATTTTCCTACTTTTGGTGAAAAGCAATTTACAGATTCAACTTTAGGCAACTCAACCATATAGGCAGAATAAATATAAAGAAAGCTGTGCCTAGCAGAATCATATCAAACCACTGAATGTAAAAGATAAAGAGAGAATTATTTTAAAGTGTTGACAGAAAAATATCAACCCAGGATTATATAGAGAGCAAAAATATTCTTCAAGAAAGAAGAAAAAATTAAAATATTTTAAATAACTCATCGTCAGCAGATGTCCACTACAAGAAATTAAAAGGAAGTTCTTCTAGGTGAAGAAACAAATCTTCAGAAATGATTGAAGAGAATCAGATATGGTAAATATTCAATAACTATATAGGACTATTTATTCCTCTTAATTTCTTTAGAATATATAAAACTGCATAAAGCAAAAACAGTAACATTTTGTTAGGTTTTATAATGTATGTAAATAAATGTAATATGTATAACAACTATAGCATAAAGGATAGGAATGAGAATAAATAAACCTATGTAGTTAAAAAAAATTCAACATTTCATGTAAGGTAGGACAATGTTAACTCAAACTAGACAATGAAAACATACAGATATACATTGTAAAGCCTATAGAAACCACTAAGATGTAATACATACAGCTGAAAAGCCAATTGATTAATTAAAATGTCATTCTAAAAAATACGTAAATAATCCAAGGAAAGTGATCAATCCAATGGAGAAAAAAATTGTCTTCTTTGAAGAAGAAATCTGCCCCCCCTCCAAATTTTTTGTGTTTGTTTGTTTGTTTTTGAGTTGGAGTCTCACTCTGTCGCCCATGCTGGAGTGCAGTGGCACGTTCCCGGCCACCACACCTTCAGCCTGCTGGGCTCAGGTGATTTCTCCGCCTCAGTCTTCCAAGCACCTGGAACTACAGATGCCTGCCACCATGCCTGGCTAATTTTTTTTTTTTTTTAATTGTAAAGATGTGGTCTCACAAAGTTGCCCAGGCTTGCCTCGAACCCCTGGTCTCAGGGATTCCTCCTGCCTCTACCATCCAAAGTGCTGGGATTACAGGCATAAACCGCCATGCCCAGCCCAAAATGTTTTTGTTCTGTTGTGATTCTCAAGAATGGACATTATATTTATGAAACTAAAGCCAAAAATGATAAAGCGAAAGTAATACAAAAGGAGAAAAGATTTCATGGAGAATTAAAATTAGCACATCATCATTGTGAGAATTAAAAACAGTAAAAAATAAATGGATAGCTGATTGAACATTGTAGAAAACCGAAAGACAAATTCAAAAACACTGAAATTGGAGGAAATACAAAAGATGGTGACATTTGTAGGGAGTTTGGATGGTACACAAGGACCACACGAGGATACTTGAGAAATCTTACCTAAGAATGAGAAGAGTCCTGGAAAAGCAGGATTGGGCAGAGGGACAATTTGAACTGTGATGCATCTCACTGTCTGCTTCACAGGGAAAACTACCTACTACCTACAATACTTTGAAATAAAAAATAATTGTTATTCACTTTTTTTTTTTTTTTTTTTTTTTGAGTTGGAGTCTCACTCAGTGGCCTAGGCTGGAGTTCAGTAGCACACTCATGGCCACCCCAGCATCGACCTGCTGGGCTCTGGTGATCCTTCCATCTCAACCTTCCGAGTAGCCAGAACTACAGGCATGCACTACTACACTCGGCTAATTTTTTGATTTATTGTAGAGATGAGGTCTCACTAAGTTGCCCAGGCGGGTCTCGAACCCACGGGTTCAGGCAATCCATTCACCTCAGCCTCCCAAAGTGCTGGGATTACAGGCTGAGCCACCAAGCCAGGCCTCACTTTTTTTAAAAAGTAAAAATAATGCCAAAGGTAACTCTTTAGTCAGAAAGAAGGTAAATAATAAGAAAAATAATGTGTATATAAAACCTCAGATTTTACTAATTATCTAAGATTTCACTAATAACCTTAATGGAGATGGGAAGGAAGTAAAATGAATGAAAACATTTTCACCCAACACAGAGACAGTCAATACATATTTCTTTTTTCTTTTTAAATAGAGCTATGAGACATAATTTTATTTGAATCTGACAGGAAAAACAAACTAAAAGAAAATACAAGGCATCACTGAACTTCAGAAAATTATTTCTTCAAAACAAGAATCATTCCATCCAAAAATTTGTCTTTGAAGTTAAGCAAAATTTTAAGAAAATCATTAAGAAGTTTAAGTGATCGTGTGAGAGATTTTCAACATGTGCTTCTTCATGAACATAATTAAGTTTCCAAGAAGTAATACTTCATCAACTGTCTTTAAGCATCTGAAGATACCACTAAGACTAAACAGCAACAAAAATATTTTTTATTTTAAAAAAAAGTACTAAGTTTGAAGCTTTGAAAGAAATAAATAGGAACAGGCTGCTCTGAAAGAAAAAACAGCCTATAAAAAAGGCAAATTAGTTTCAAGTTTAAGGGGAAAAACTAAATGCATCACAGGAATATGATTAAATCTAGTAATTATAACAAGCCTAAAGAAAGTATATATGAATACCAACATTGGTTTGTCCTCTTCATCTTTCTGAAATATCTGAAATTTTCCTTTCATTATTTCAGAAAACAACGCTTTTTTACTTCCATCAACTTTTATAACATGAAGTTTTTATACACACTTTTAGTTTTCTCTAAGTATCTGACTGATTTCTTTGTTTTTGCTACTATTGTTAATTATTTTACCTTCTTCTCATCAATAGCATACTTTGTACTTCCAGGCTCTTAACAATCAATTCATAATATATATGCCTTCTCTTTGAACACATTTTTATGTATCTTTTGATTTTATGTTATAATTTGGACTGTTTAATTTTAGGCCTACTAACCAATTGTTACATTAAGACTTATTTTTATCTCAGGTTTGTTCCAATATTGATTAGGTGAATAGGGAGGGTGGGGCACATTGTTCATGCTGTTTTTGATCAAAAACTGCTGAAAACTCAGCACAGTGTGGGCAGGTATGCTTGTAAATCACCCATCAAGAAATGGACAAAAGCATTGAAAGAATCTCCAAAACAAAAAATTCCCTGAAGCCAGATGCAGCCTCTCACAACACTAGCTGTGTACAGATAACAATGGGTTCCTAGGACACTTAACTAGAAGAGGAGGCCTGTAGTGCAAGGGGCCCATCCTCCAAAAAATAATTCTTGGTTTTTTTTGGAGGGGTTCCCCTTGTATATCAATGGAAGAAAAGAAGAGTCCAGAAACACACTTATACAGGTAGGGATACTCATTTTCAACAAAGTTGCAGAAACAATTCAATGGCAAAAGAATAGCTTTGTCAACAAAAGGTGGTAAAAACCATAAAAATCCTTGTGCAAAACTATGACTTTCAATCTATGTCTGTACCATAAACAAAAATGAACTCAATGGATTCTAGACATAAGTGTAAAACCTAATAATATGAAACTTCTGGAATAAAAGAAAAAAATTCTTGTGACCTTGGGTTAGGCAAAGATTTCTTATATGACACCAAACCACAACTCATTACAAAGAAAATATTAGTAAATTTTGCTTCATCAAAATGTAAAACTTATGCTCTTTAAAAGACACTATTGGCCAGTTGCAGTTGCTCACACTTGTAATCTCAGCACTATGGAAGGCCAAAGCAGGAGGATTGCTTGAGGCCAGGAGTTTGAGTCAAGCCTGGGCAACATAGCCAGACTCCATCTCTACAAAAACATTTGAAAAAATTAGTCGGTGCACCTGTAGTCCTAGTTATTTGGGAGGCTGAGGCAGGAGGATTGCTTGAGCCCAAGAGTTCAGGGCTATAGTAAGCTATGATTGTATCCCTGCACTCCAGTCTAGGCAACAATATGAGACCCTGTCTCTACAAAATAAAATAAAAGATACTATTAAGTAAATAAAAGACAGACATATACAAGAAAGAATATATTTACAAAGCATATATTAGATAAAAGACTTATATTTAGAATGTATAATGGACTCTTAAAACTCAATAATTTTAAAAATACCCAATATAAAGTGGAAAAGGATTTGAATAGATGCTTTACCAACACAAAGATATGTGGATGACAAATAAGCACAAGAAAAGAGGCCCAACATCATTAGCCATTAGAGAAACACAAGTTATATCACATTGTAACTACTAGTATGACTAAAATTTTAAAACCTCGCCATACAAGTGTCAGCCATACAAGGATCAGTAAGGATGTGGAAGTGGAATTTTTGTGTACTGTTGGTAGGAATGTAAAATAGTACAACCACTTTAGAAAACAGCATGGTACTGTTTTATACCTATCACATGACCCAGCCATTCCTCTCCTAGGCATTTATTCACAAAAAAGGAAGCATAGAATCATATAAAGACATATATATGTCTTTATTTGTAATAACCAAAAACTAGAAATGGATAAATAATGGAATACTACTTAGTAGTCAAAAGAAGTGAACTATTGATACAAATGGCTAGCCTGAAAGATAAAAAAAAAAAAAGAGTACATAACATATGAGTCTCTTTATTTTTTTATTTTTATTTTTTATTAATCAGTTTTTTATTATGGTTTTGTGGGGTACAGTTAAGGGTTAGGTGTATAATTACGTTTCATTCAGGCACCCTGTTGATAACAGGTGTTTTCCTATCCCCAGACAGATATTTACTACTGTTAATCCCATCCCCCTCCCCCCATAGTTTCCCAGTACCATCATTCATTTTCTTATAGTATTACATTAGATGTTCAAGGTCCATTATATGAGTGAGAACATGTGATATTCGGATCTTTGTTTCTGTGAGAGGTCGCTCAGTATTATAGACTCTAGTTCCATCCAGGTTGCTGCGAAATTCATGATTTTGTTCTTTTTTATGGCTGCGTAGTATTCCATCGTGTATACGTACCACATTTTTTTAATCCAGTCCTCTTTTGATGGGCAGCATGGTTGTTTCCTGGTTCTTGCTATTGTGAACAACGCTGCGATAAACATACGTGTGTAGGTATCTTTTTTATAGAGTGATTTGTGTTCTTCAGGGTACATTCCCAGTAGGGGGATCGCAGGGTCATATGGAAGGTCAATTTTTAGAGCTTTTAGGAATCGCCACACTGCTTTCCACAGAGGTTGCACTAGTTTACACTCCCACCAGCAGTGTAGAAGTGTTCCCTTTTCCCCACACCCTCTCCAGCAGCTGTTATTTTTTGAGTTGTTGATATTTGCCATTCTGACTGGGGTTAGGTGGTATCTCAGTGTGGTTTTGATTTGCATCTCCCTGATGATTAGTGAGGTTGAGCATTTCTTCATGTGTTTGTTGGCTGCTCGGATGTCTTCTTTTGTGAAGTGTCTGTTCATATCTTTTGCCCATTTTATAATGGGGTTGTTTGTTTTCTTCTTTTCAGTACGTTTGAGTTCCTTGTAGATCCAGGATGTTAAGCCTTTGTCAGACCTGGAGTTGGCAAATACTTTTTCCCAGTCTGTAGGCTGTCTCCCTGCTCTCTTGATGGTTTCTTTGGCTTTACAGAAGCTTGTCAGTTTAATAAGTTCCCATTTGTCTATCTTCTCTCTTATGTACTGTGGGTTACAAGTTTTCTACAGGAATTGGATGCCAGTTTCGATTTCCATGAGAGTATTTCCTTCCTTTTCTAAGGTTCTTATGGTTTGAGGTTTTACATTTAGGTCTCTGATCCATTTGGAGTTAACCTTTGTGCATGGGGATGGATAGGTGCCCTGTTTCAATCTTCTGCATGTGGTCAGCCGGTTTTCCCAGCACCATTTACTGAATAGGTTCTCCTCTCCCCATTGGTAGGTGGTGGGGGCTTTGTCGAAGATGAGTTGGTTGAGAAATTGAGGTTTTGCTTCTGGAATCTCAATTCTGTTCCATTGATCTATATGCCTGTTCCTGTACCAATACCAAGCTGTTTTGATGATTGTAGCTTTATAGTAAAGTTTGAAGTCTGGTATTGTGATACCACCTGCTTTGTTTTTTTTTGCTGAGGATTGTTCTGGCTATTCTTGGACGTTTGTGTTTCCATATGAACTCCTGTGTTGTTTTTTCTAGGTCTGAGAAGAATGTTGTTGGTAATTTAATGGGTATTGCATTGAATTTGTAGATTGCCTTAGGTAAGATGGACATCTTCACAATGTTGATTCTTCCGATCCATGAGCATGGGATACTTTTCCACTTATGAGTCTCTTTAAATAAAACTACTAACTGTGGAAATTCATAGTAACAGAAAGCATACAGTGGTTGCCTGGGGATGAGGAAAAAATTCAGAAAGAGGTAGTGAGGAGGGGTTATCAATGGGCACAAGGAAACTTTTGGTGAATATGTTCTCTGTCTTGATTGTAGTGATGTTTTCAAGTGTGCACACACTTGTTTCAAAACTTATCACATTGCCATAAAGGAGGACAAAATTATGGACTTCACAGCAACTTGGATGGATTTAGAGCCTATCATACTTAGTGATCTATCACAGAAACAAAGAACTGAATACTACAAGTTCTCACTCATAAGTAGGTACTGAACTTTTATCACAATACTACAAGAGAGGGATCTGCAGTAGAGGCACACTGCCAGGAGAGGAAGGGAGGAAGGGCAGACACATATCATCACGGAGTACCTGATTCAAAGCGAAGTGAAGTGAAGACCAGTGGGAGACCCAAACTTCACCTGCAGGTGGACCACTTATGTACCTAATCCTGACTTGTACCACACATGTTTAAAAAAAAAAGAAAAGAAAAGAAAAAATAACTTATCAAATTGCATACTTTAAATATGTGCAGTTGATTGCTTGTGCAGTTTACCTCAAAAAAATATTTTTTTTAAAACCCTCTAAGTTAGAGTGTGACGTATACATTGCATAAGAGTCATCGCATTTGTCCTATGTTGTGGATACCAACCCCTCCACCAACACAGCTGTCCTGCTCAAAATGTGGTCTTGTTGCATGACAACATCCCAAAGGTTACCTGGACAGTCTAGAGTACAAAGGGAATAGTCCCTCCCTCGTTTTGTATATTTCTGTTTATACAGTCAAAAACTGCACAGCTTTAAAGTTTTGTGGATGTTTCTTCTATTTTAACTCTACTGCTAAGTCTTTTTAAACTTATGGTCCAATCAACCATTACCCCCAAATCTTAGTCCCATAAATATTGTCAAGTCGTATCTCCCCAGTTTCTATTTCCGTGAATTAATATTTTATATGTGAATAAGACACTTGATCATTTTTAAGTATTTTATAGTATTATAAATATAAATGCTTTATATTCAACCCTTTTAAATCCTAATTCACTATCTAACATTGTGATATACTGACTACCCCTCTCCACTTTGAATTAATTCCAAACCTGAAAATAAAGCTATCTAGAATTTCACCCACAAGGGCAATACATTTTAAAAACCCATTTATGACTTATTGTGTCTATTTGCCTGTCTTGGTTATTACACGGAAAACAAAGACTGCTATGGAATTTAGTTACTTTGCTTAGCTACATTATGAATAATTGAAATGTTTTCATAATTTTATACATTTTATAACTATGTGATTTCAGACATTTAACATTTTCTCATTTCGACATTCACCCTTTTGCCAGGGTGTCTTCATCCTTGGACATGCGTGATGGATCAGTACAATGTCAGCTTGGCACAACCTAGCCTTCATTTTACAGAGATTTTTGAAAGTATCTCCCAGTAATTGCAAATAAGACAAAAATAAAACAAAAATATTTTATAGTAAATGACACTCTCCCTCTTAGAATTCAGGTACTTTATCTCCAAAAAGGGGTTTATAAGCGGATTTATCAGCTCTTCCAAAGCCCTCCCTGTTCATCCACCTTTATTCTATTCCTCTCTGTTCCCCACAAGGCCTAAGACACTTGACAAGTCTCTGGCTCAGCCTCAAGTGGTTCCTTTTGAAGGAAAATCACTGATGAGTAGATTAGAGCTGATTGGAGATACCTGCCTAGGGGAATTTTCTGAGAATTGAACGCAGACAAGCTTCCCCTAAGTCTTGAGAAAGTTGTTCCTCCTTCACTGTTGATGACTAAGAAAAGCAGAATTTTCTCTGAGCACTAGTGATAAATGACTTGAAAGCAAGAAGAGACTTCGTTTTACCTAAGTGATTACAAAAAGAAAAAAAGAGAACTTGCCATATGCTTCAAGACTATGTCAGTCTTTCCTATGGAAATAGGCAATGGTAGAATGCAAGACTAGGTAGCACACTTGCTTTCAGAGTAACAGAGAAAGGCATGTAGTGAGTTCAGGTTCACCACATGAAAAGCTGATGACAGAATGTACTGTGATTTTGAAAGATCAGAAAAGCCACCGTTCCCAACACATCCTTAGAGATGTGAGGACAGAAAGTTTAATGGATTCAGGATGCAAAGGGGCCTGCAATAGTGGCCTTTTCAAACACAACTAGACAGAAAAACCACCAACTGGATGGAAAAAGAATGAGGAAACAATCTAAAACACTGGCTCAGGGGGACTGCAAAAATCACATTGTACCATTTTGATATTCGGGATAGCATTTAGTTTACACTACCTCAGCCCCTGAGGCAAGAGCAGGGATAGAAGTTGCTCATCTATACTTTTTTTTTTTTTTTTTTTTTTTT